>NC_056733.1:1411404031-1411576531 GCF_019279795.1 Protopterus annectens
TCCAGTGGTATCATAAGCACCCACTCAAGGGATCTCAGTGTTTTTTTGCAAAAAAAAAAAAAAATAGAACATGTTAGAGGGATAGTTATATATCACATGGAATACCACTTCTACACAGCTGTCTTCCACTCCACATAAAGCTAAGTACTTTTTTTACTCTATCCAAATGTAATTTATACAAATGGATGGGTAATGACAAATTTACCCCGGGCTTAGCACCCCTATCCATAACAAATATGGGAAACGTAAATATCCTAACATATTCAGTCTGTCTCTGGGTTATTCATATGTAATATATAAGTGCTAAAAACTACCATGGGAATGTAAGGCTAGACTTCTTAAGATCCTCACAGTTCAATAACCTAGTGAGTACCTATGAACTTATTGGAACAAATTGGGATATTCTCATCATCAGTATAATATTAATGGGATAGCTGCTGCTGATAGTTAAAAAAAAAAAAAGAATCTTAAAAGGCAGCTGTGGTGTATCAGCTGTGAAAAGACCAAAATAATTGTTTCTGATAGACTAGGTACCATCCTCTGCAGAAACTGCACAGTGCAAATATGTGCTTGATGGTGATTGTTATAACTATCCTGGGAGTATGAAGGTTTACAGATATAATCAGTATACAAACATTCAGCGCAAAAGCTGGTCTGGTTTAGCTGTGTATAACTGATGGTCTTCTTTTTATGTTGGAAATAACTGGTGTTTGTGGGGAACATATAACTCAACATATTTATGATATTTAAAAGAAAATAAAATGAAAAGAATGCTCTTGTTACACTTGCTGTAGAAAAGTTACAGGTCATAAAGTGTGAGTGCAAGTGGTGGGGCTCTTAAAAGTAATACAGAGTTATATGAATCACACCTGTCAACCTCTTAGAGCAAGAAATCTGGACAAAGCCACAAATAATGCGGGGCAAAGGCCCATAAATAGGGACACTTTCTAATATTACTCTTACAAACTTAGAAAGTTGATACAGTAACAGGTGTTGCAACAGCATGAATTTTCTGAAGGATATGAAGTCTCAAATTCAGATGTCTACTTTTATTTTCTGACTTAATTTCTTGATTCACCCTCATTTGGCTTGAACTCCCCACCTACCTCAGTTACCTACAACTCACCATTGCCCACAAGCACATCTTTAAACCTAAAAACTGCCCATCTCACACTACATCTTTAAAACCCTATATACCCAACCGCCAACTCAGATCCACAAACCAAAATCTCCTTCAGGTCCACAAACCAGCATGACCTCCTGTCCAACTACTACTGTTCTACTCCTTAGCCAAGCAGTGGAATTCCCCCCCCCCCCACCTTTGCAACCTTCCAAACCATACCAATTTCAAATCTCAACTATTCTCTCATCTATCAGCCAAATGGGAATGCCCATGTCACGCTCCAACATAAACCCTTCTCCACCCCATCTCTTTCTACCCTGCACTGAAATCATTATCATTTACCAATTCTATTGCTTCATCTCAGCCTAAAGCAGTCTTACCCTACCAGGGACTGATTTTCTCTCTGCTATCTAATGTACTGTACTTTCCATAACCCAATTTTCTTGTACTCTCTCCATGCAAAATGGTCCACCTAACCTGCAAAGGGCTAGTAGCTACTTATTTAATGTTTACTTACAAAGAGCTTATTTGACAAAAATGTCTTTTCTGCAAATGTTCAGTTTACCCAACCTCCAAAAATTTCAAATTTGCATGATGGGTGATATGGTGACACCTATTTCATTCTTTTATAGTGGTGACAAATTTGATTGTCAGAAAGAAAAAGTTGATCTTTTAAAACAGATAAAAACCTGGATGACAAAATGAATACTTTCAAAGTAAAAATTCTCATGACTGACTAAGATTTGTCTGACCAACTGGATACTTTTAATGAGGGTTATTACTAAGCACAAAATAGCTAATGTTGCGAGTAAAATTTTGCTCCCATAGTTAGATCCTTAATCTTCTTAATAAAGTGAAATAAATTCAGAAATAAATGATGATACCATATTCATCACAACTTAAACAGTGATCCACAAATATAGAGAAAGATTTGTTTTGCAACCCCTGGTTGCCACAGTTGTGGTTAAGTGGTTAGTGTTGTCACCTCACAGCAAGAGTTCTTCGGTTCGATTCTTGGCTGGGGTGTCTTCTGTGTAAAGTCTGCATATCCTCCCTGTGTTTGTGTGGACTTGCTCTGGTCTCCTCCCACATTCCAAAGACATGCATCTGGAGCATTTCTCCCCAGGCCTCCACTGAAAATGGGCTTTGTCCTAGTCAGACTTTCCCAGTAGTCAAATATTAAATAAATATATGTCCACATCTTTGTGGACCTTTGGTATGACAAATATTTTGACCAGTTTTGTTTTTTTTTTACATTAAGGTAATGAGCTCTATCTGGGTCAAGAACGCAGAAAAAAAAAAAAAAAAAAAAAACAATCAGCATTATTTCCCTGTGGGTCTCACTGTTCATACAAGACCTCCCATCCACCACCTTTTATAATGTTCAAATTTCGATTGCTCTGAAGACCTCTCTACATGTTATATGTTGTTTTGTCAGATTAAAAAAATCATTCCACTATTGTCCAGTCTTCCAGATATCATTTCTAAACTGACAAATATCGATGCTCCAGAGAGGGCGTCAGCAGACCGTATCCAAAAAGCTCGGACAATAGCAATATAAGTAATCCACCGTTTTATTTGTTAAAATCACAAACTCCAATTGTAGCAACACAAGGTTAAGCGCTTTCGTCTGACCTACGTCAGACTTCCTCAGAACCATGATTAAAAATCTTAATTGTGTATTTAAATACATTTTGGCGCCAACAACATACAAGACAGTTACATCTTAAAAGGGCAACGCTCTTAGGTGTTACAAATTGTAAAATTTCATTTGTGTTTTTAAAAATATATATCATGTGCAATGTCTAATAACATATACTAGTACACACAATTCAAATACTACAAATATTTGCTAAGTAAGACTTGATATACCAATACTATACTAGACTGCACTATCTACAAAAATGTGTAATGCAAATATTTGCACATCCGAAACAATGCTCAAAAACTGTATACTATAACTAACCTGATGCTTCCTATACCACTAAAAAGTTCATCTAAAACCAATAGTGTGTAAAAACAATAATATGTAAAAACATGAATTGGAATAAACAATACCATTTACAATAACCATTGGTGATGTACCTGATGCAAAAATATACTGACTGTTGTAAAAACAATACATACAAATATTGCTAAAAACCACTAAATACTAACATTGACATTAAATTAGACAATGTTTTGAAGACACAAATTAAGACCCATAATGGTAATTGTAATACACAAAGGGTGGTCTACCTTGCTACGTGTATATCCTGTTCGGCCTATTATATAGGGAAAACGGAAAGGAATTTAAAAACCAGGATATACGAACATTTATATAAAATTCAGAAGAAAGACAAAAACAATGCATTGAGTAGACACATTTGTGACAAAGGTAATAATCATAGTTTTAAGTTTGCCATCATTGATTTAATGGAAACAACTAGCAATGAAGGTAATTGGAAGATAAAGCTATCAGCTCTTGAAAGTAGATGGCAGATATTTTGTGATTCAACAACCAGCCCCGGGCTGAATGACTTCATTAGTATAAAGCCATTCTTACAGTTGAATGTATGAGTATATCATTATTAGTTTGTCACCAGTGTAGTAGTAATATAGTATTTTTTAAAAAAATTTTTTTAGACAAAAAATTTTTAGATAGCATTCTCTGGAATATTTTTGTAAATACATAAGGGAATGATTTTAGCTAATTACTTTTCATAAACAGTTACAAGTATCCACATATTATGAGGACCTTTGTCTCAATATAGATAGAATTATTTAGTCATTTAGAATTATAACATCAGTTGTTTAGGCAGTACCCTTTATAGATGTTATTATTCTTTAGTTGATCACCTGGCCTTAGTATGGTTTTTAGCAATATTTGTATGTATTGTTTTTACAACAGTCAGTATATTTTTGCATCAGGTACATCACCAATGGTTATTGTAAATAATATTGTAAATGGTATTGTTTATTCCAATTCATGTTTTTACATATTATTGTTTTTACACACTATTGGTTTTAGATGAACTTTTTAGTGGTATAGGAAGCATCAGGTTAGTTATAGTATACAGTTTTTGAGCATTGTTTCGGATGTGCAAATATTTGCATTACACATTTTTGTAGATAGTGCAGTCTAGTATAGTATTGTTATATCAAGTCTTACTTAGCAAATATTTGTAGTATTTGAATTGTGTGTACTAGTATATGTTATTATTCATTGCACATGATATATATTTTTAAAAACACAAATGAAATTTTACAATTTGTAACACCTAAGAGCGTTGCCCTTTTAAGATGTAACTGTCTTGTATGTTGTTGGCACCAAAATGTATTTAAATACACAATTAAGATTTTTAATCATGGTTCTGAGGAAGTCTGACGTAGGTCAGACGAAAGCACTTAACCTTGTGTTGCTACAATTTGAGTTTGTGATTTTAACAAATAAAACAGTGGATTACTTATATTGCTATTGTCCGAGCTTTTTGGATACGGTCTGCTGACGCCCTCTCTGGAGCATCAATATTTGTCATTTTGTGCTTCTTTAGTTTCTATCATTTCTAAACTAACAATACTTAGAAAATAGTTGCCCATTTCAAAAATGCTTTGTCCTGTCAGGCTGCAAAAACATTTTGGCTTAGATCTCACAGTTTGTCGGTGTCACAGTTGTTGAGTATTGCAACATACTTATTTGAATAGTGTAGCTAGACCTTGGAAAAAAAAATGACATATCAATCCAGTCTATCACAAACCTTCATCTTTTCAAACCATTACTAAAAGACTTTCTCTCTTCCTCCTGGCATTGTCCCTGCTCTTTATCTGGGACGTAGCTCTCTAACACCCTTCATCACCTTTCTTATACCTCCCTTTAAAGCGCTAAATCACTTAACCTGCTTATCCTTTTCTAATACCTCACTTTATATTGTACTTCTTAAACTATTATACCTACTTCTAATTAGCACAACCAAATTACTATTCCATCAGTACTTCTCTGTTAACACTCAAACTTGCTTATCTCCTCTAATACCTCACTCTATTTTATTTCTTAAATTACTCCTCCCTATCTTATATACCACTCTTCATCTGTAAAGTTTCAGTACAAGGCTTATAAATTTAATGTTTGTGAATATTAATACAAAGTTCATTGTACTGGCTATCCTACTATGTATTAACTACATCTGCATTATAAAATTTCTTATTGTAAATATTGATTGCATTGCATATGATACTTTAGAGCTTTAGAGCTTTTCTCCTGGGCCTCCACTGAAAAAGGGCTGTATAACAGGAGGAAGAAAATCATGGCAAAAATTAGGAGATGCAGTACCCAGCAGGATAAAAATACCCTCATCAAACTAAACAAACAACTTAGAGGACAAATAAAGTCTACTAAAGCTAAATGTGAGGTAAGTTTGGCCTCCAAACCAAGGGCAACCACAAAGCATTATTTAGCTATGTCCACAACCTCAAAGGCAATACACGATTGTGTGCAGACCTCATTGTGAATGAAACCACCTATACTAACCCAGACAATATAGCAAACCTCCCAGCTGATAAATTCAGCTTCATCTTTACCTCCTCTGTGCCTCAACCTTCCCTTAGGAAATATCATCAAATATAACTTCCCCTATTATCACTAGAGAACAGGCCCTTAATGCTCTGTCTAAGACCAATAACACTGCATCAGTGGGCCCAGACAATATCCCAGGATGCCTTCTAAATAGCATGGAACATGACCTATCAGGACCTTTGGAATTACTATTTAACTATAGCCTCCAAACAAGCTTCATGCCTCATGAATGCAGAAAGGCAACAGTCAACCTTCTACATAAAGGTGGGTCATCTACAGACCCTGGAAACTACAGACCCATAAGTCTGACTAGTCTTATACGTAAAGCCATGGAAAGAATTATCAAGGAGATGATCAAGAGAGATGTAGTAAACCTCCAGAAACTGAACCCAACCCAGTTTGGTTTTGGCATTTGACACAATTCCTCACTCAGGCATTGTTGACAAACTCAAGAGGTTAGGTACAAAACAATATGTCACCCGGTGGATAGCCAATTGGCTCATGGATAGGACCCAGCAAGTTAGAATGGGGGAGTCCACCTCTACAAAGAGGCCATTCGCAAGTGGAGTCCCTCAGAGATCAGTCCTTGGACCTCTCCTTTTTGGCATTTACTTCTCAGAAGTCAAGGCAAATGTCAATGGTCTCTGGCTAACTAAATTTGCAGATTATTTTAAATTAGGAGCTGTCATTGAATCTCACACTGATACAAATGTACTGCAGGAGCGGATGACATACACAAACAACTGGTGTCAGAGCCATGGACTAAACCTAAATGCCAAGAAATACATAACAGTATCCTTTGGGAAGTCATCCATCCCTGGTAACTATCATACTGACAACACACCCCTTAGAGCTGACCCAGTAGTCAGGGACTTAGGGACACACATAGAGAGTAATCTAGCCTTTGACCATCACATGTCTACAGTGGTGAGGAAATCATTTTATGTTCAGCAACTTATAAACAAAGATATGGCATCTAAGTGCAAGGAAGTCATTGTTCCACTGTATTCAGCATTTGTCGGACCTATCAGTGAGTACAATGCCCCCTTTGGTATGTACCTAACCAGGCATACCAACAACTGGAGCATCCACAGAGGTTCCTCATTAAAAGAATACAGGGTATAAGTAAAATGTCCTATGCAGACTGCCTCAAGGCCTTATCCCTGTATTCTGTCTCCTGCAGGCTTTTGAGGGGAGATCCATGCCTGGCATACAGGGCAGTCAGACCCCATTCTGATGGACCTCCTGCATATCCGCAAAACAAACAGCACCAGAATTACTCTTTCTAAAGACTTAAACCTTGCCTATGATATAAATAGGACCTACTGGAGAGATAGGCATATATCCCAGAGACTACCCTGTCTATGGAACAGGCTCCCCATCCTTGTGAAGCAGAGTTCCTCCTTAACCCAATTCAAGTGCAACTTGGACAATTGGATGGGAAACTGGAAATTCATCCCTGATTTGGCACATATGTCTCTAATGGACATTGGTAACCTGTAAATTGTTCATCTCCCAGGCCCTTGCTTACATTTTATCTAGGGTATCAGAAATTGTCAGAGATCTGGGATGCATGGCTAGGCAAAGGCCCTTGTGGTTGTTACCCTAGTAAACACCTATGAACCTATTTGAACTTTCTTGGTAAATAACTTAATAAATTAGAAACAATTCTTTGTGTGACGTAATGTCTGAATTAAGTATATAGAAAAAATGAGGTAGAATTTACTGGATTACATGAAAGTGACTAGCTTTTTATTTTTCAACATTTTAATACCCAATTTCCATCCTATTCTTTATATACTATGTAAGTAGTGAATATCTTTCATTTTGCACTATAAGTAAATTTACCACTGTGAATATGATGTCTGCTTTATAACTGTAAAGCTATACATTGTGTCCCACTTTTTGAAAAAATAGCAGCTGCCATTTTAATACTGTAGTTCAAATAGTAATATTGTAGGTCAAGAGGGAACTTACTGAAAACCTTTGGCCCGATTCCAAAGGAGTTTCTCTCAGTGACCACGACTGAGAGCAGGCTGAGGGCAGGTCTTTGGAATTTGGCCTCCAGTGTAAGCGTGCTTATAGATAGGCTTTACACTGAAGTAAGTCACTAACACTGAAACCAGCTCTTGGAATCTGGCCCTGTACATGGTGAATATCAGGCTCTTTGGTAATTTTCAGTATTTACAGCTTCAACATAGTATTCTAGTGTTGTACCTTAGGAACTATAGTAAACAGCAAAAACCAACAGCATAAAACAAAGTAACCAAAAAAATAAAAAAAGAATGCCGTACTAGATGCCACTTGGACTGCAAACCAGGTTTATTGTTTAAAAACAATACAGTTAAGTGCTTTCATTCCATTCAGTTCAAACAGGATCTTCTTCAGAAACAAAGTAGCAACTGTTCTAGTGAATTATATAACCTTAAAGGCACTAAGCCCTATTCCATTTAAAGTGATAGTAATTATAAAACAAATATAAAAAATATATAAAAATACAACAAAAGTTTAGCAGCATATAGTATTAAAAACAACTTTGCAAGTTTTAATAAGCATATTAAACTTATAAAAATCGTGGTCATTCATATATTAGCACCTTTGTTTTTTAAAATTGGTTTCAATGAAATAAGACCATTAATACCATGGGGCTGCAAGCATTAAACAGTATTTGCCAGTATAGCTCCCATTGTTCAAGGGCTAGTTCCCCGTCACCACCCCTAGGAGAAGGGGTAACCTGCTCCAGTATAGTGAAGGCAAACTTTTTAAAATTGTGACATTGGGTAGAATGTTTGTATAGTGCATTCACATCCATAGCCTTCTTGATAGCATACACATGTTGATAAATCCTGTTCTTTAAAGGCCCCACAAAATACTGATATAAAAGGCTGTACAGGAACTACAGAATGTGATGTAGACAATCCCCTAAGTATTGCAGTTATAATGCCCTTTCACAGACATTGTCTTGGGATAACCTGGAACATCCAGGTGGGTGCTTTGCAGTATATACCTGCACTGCTTAAAGGCACCACAGCATTTCATACCCACATTGTGGTGCAGTGTAATTTGGTGGTCATCATTTCTTTCCAAAATTGCTTTTAAGTTTTTGTTGTTTTTATACACATATCAGGGTAAGTTTCCCAAAGTATCCAAGAGACCAAAAGAACCAAACACAGTGGACCAATGCATGCTTATAATCTTCTTGAGAGAAAACGCATCCATATTAAACTGAATGACAAAGGTTTGTGACAAGTCAGTGTCTACCTTTCTTTCACTGATTTTCAGACCATTGGGGCAATATAATAATGGCCTATAATGAGTCTTGTTTCAGACATCCATTTCAGAACATCATCCAATAAATTGACTGGGTATCCCTGTTCTTGAAATAGACCACAAAGATTGTCAGCCTCTTGATGAAAAACTGAGTCATCAAATACAAGTCTGCTTAGCCTTATAAGGTGCCCCTTAACTATGTTTTTTTTTTTGCCACCTTGAGGGCTGACTGCTAAAGTGCCAATATGTGTTTGAAAAGGTGTCCTTTCTAAATATCATTGACTCATACCTGCCAGAAGTTAAATTTTCATACAGTGTAATATCTAAGTAGTTGACAGCCATTTCATTCACCTGGTAAGGAAAAACGCAAAAACTCAGAGTGGTTGGGGAAGACTATAAAGAGCTCCAGCTCATTGTTACTGCCCTTCCATAGCAAGAAATACTGCCCATGTATTGTAAGTAGTGGCTTACACTGGAAAAGAGGGCAGAGTTAAAAATACTAGTAGTTTCCCAAAACCACAATACCATAATGGCAAATATCAGGGCTGAGGTGGCATCCATAGCTACACCCCTATGTTGTTTGTAGTACTCCCCCTCATAATACACATAGTTGTTATTTAGAACCTGTTTCATACATTGATACAAAAATGCTGCTTCAGATTGATTAAACTGAGTACACTTCACCATTGCCAGTGAAAAACATTCTATACCTTCTTCATGTGAAATGACAGAAAACAAATATTTGATGTCCACTGTGACAAATAAAGCATCTGGCAAAAATTCACTATCAGCTAAAATTTGAAGGAAGTGCCAGGAATCTTTCAAAATATGTTTTTTGTTTTCCGAAAAAGATTTTAACTTGAAATCAACTAGTTTAGCAAGCAGTTATGTCATAGCAAACAGTTATGTCTTGGAGCCAGCAGAAGTGACAATCAGACTTGGGGGGAGGGTGTCAGTCACTGATTTGTGGATTTTGGAGATGCCAAAGATTCCTGGGACCCAAGGATATTTCACTTCCAGGAATTCCTTCATTTTAGGTGGAATAGCAAATGTGATACAGAGGTCTTCAAGGGCCAAATCCACATGGTTCATAGGTTCATAGGTTGGTACTAGGCTATCAGCCCTAGGGCCTATACAAGCCTAGCCATAACAATTCCCTGGCTATTTCGTCCCACACTATTTACTTCCCTGGACCCCTGTCTAGCAGGGCGACTGATGTGATCCCCAGGGTGAATTTCCTTTCTCCTATCCAGTCGTCAAGGTTCCTTTTGAAGACGGCCAAAGAGGCACTCTGCTTGACATGTATGGGCAATCTATTCCAGAGTCTGGGGAGTCTCTGGGTCAGGAACCTATCCCTCCAGCATGTTTTGTTTATTGTGATGACAAGGTTTAGATCCCTGGAGTGTGTGGCTCTGAGGGATTGGGATTTCTTTAAGTGTAGCATGTCCAACAGCTCTGGGTTTGACATGGCCTTGTATGTTAAGCAAAGATCGCCTCTGAGTAGACGATATGCGACAGAGTATAGCTGGAGTTTTTTAAGACGGTCAGCATAGGGCATCTGCTTTAGGCCTGTGATTCTTTTAGTGAGGTATTTCTGTGGCCTTTCCAGTTGTTGCAGATGTCTTGAGAGGTACATACCAAACGGGGCATTGTATTCTATAATGGGTCTAATGAGGGATGAGTACAGTGGGACAATGACCTCCTTTTTTCTGGATGAAAAGCCCTTAGTGATGAGGTGTGCCACATAGAAGGATTTCCTGACTGTTGTGGTGATGTGGTTATCAAAGATGAGACCACTGTCCACCTGTGTCCCTAAGTCTCTTATCAAACTTTCGGAGTTTAGTGTACTGCCACCTATATGGTAATTCACGGATACATGTTTTTTCCCAAAGGGGATAACTATACATTTCTTGGCATTGAGCTTGAGCCTATGGCTCTGGCACCAAGCATCTGTTTCTGTAAGGCCCTTTTGTAGAGTATCCACATCATTTGGGGATTCAATAATGGCTCCCAGTTTGCAGTCATCTGTAAACTTTGTTATCCAGAGTCCCTTAGTGTTGGCCTGTACTTCAGAGAAGTAGATGCCAAACAAGAGCGGTCCCAGGACTGAACCCTGAGGTACTCCACTTGTCTGGAGCTGGATTTGGAGTCTGCTACTTTTACAGTGTGGGTTCTATCAGTAAGCCAGTCAGCAACCCATTGGGTCACGTAGGGATTAATGCCCAGCTTAGTAAGTTTATCTATGATTCCAGAGTGGGGGATGGTGTCAAAGGCCTTGGCAAGGTCTAGATAGGCTGTGTGGACCACCTTACCCTTGTCCATGGCTCTGGAGACTGATTCGAAGAAGTCAATCAAGTTCAGAAGACAAGATCGGCCCTTCACGAACCCAAACTGGGTGGGGTCCAGTGTTTGAAGGTTGCCAATGTCTTTGTTTATAAGTTCCATGATAATACGCTCCATGGCCTTGCAGATAAGGCTTGTCAGACTGATGGGATGGTAGTTTCTGGGATCCAAGGTGGATCCCCCCTTGTGGAGTGGGATAACTGTAGCTGTGTGCCACTCAGTGGGCACGAAACCTGAAGTGAGGCTATGATTAAACATGACACTTAGGTGAGGTGCCAGTTCATATTGTAGTTCATGTAGTACACAGCCCAGGATGTCATCTGGTCCCATGGATGCTGTATTCTTAGCTTTGGAGAGTGTGTTTTTTACCTGTGTGGCCGTTATTACCGGAATTTGGCAATCTTCTGGTATTGAGATGGGCCATTTAAGGGGTGAGAGGGGGGTGAAGTTGGCACTGAATCGATCTGCCAGGATATTGGCAATATCCTTGGGATCAGTATATTTAATGCCATTCTGTTTTAGCTCAGAGCAGATCTGAGCATTGCCATTTAGATTCTTGACATAGTTATAGAATGCCTTGTTGCTGTCTTTGGAATCTTTGGCAATTTTATTTTTGTAACTAGCTTTGGAGGATTTTATGAGGGATCTCAGTTTCTTACTGAGGCTGGTAAGGAAGTTTTTTGCATCCTGGGATTTTCCTCTTTTCTGCAATGGTTTCTTCCTTTTGTTGTAAAGTTTGTTTATGGCAGGGGACCACCAGATTGGCTTCTTTTTTTTGGATGAGAGCATCTTGGTTATATTTGGAATGGCACGATTTATGCATGAGTGGATGTGCTCGTACAGTGCCTTAGTGTAGGATTCAGCAGTTGAACTTTCAGCTCCCGTCTGCATGGGTGTCATGAAGTTTGTCACTTCTGACTTGAGTAGCATGAAGTTGGCTTTGGAGAAGTTTTTTATGGAGGTTTCCTTACTGGGGGGTGGGGGTGGGATGTGGATGTTAGGGGTGATTAGCTTATGGTCAGACGTGACTAACGAGGGGGTGACCATAGGTGTAGAGCATCGATTTCCCATGTTGGTAATGACCAGGTCTAGGATATTGGAGCCCCTGGTGGGACTATGGATTAGTTGATCCAGGGCATTGGAATTTATGAATTCCAAGAACCGTTGGGCAAAGGTGTTGGTACATGAGTAGCTTTCCCAGTTAATGGCAGGGTAGTTAAAATCACCCAATGTTTCATTCTTTGAAACCTCTGTAAAAAAGCTCCCATTGTTAAGAAAATTAAACATCTTTGATGAATACATATGATGGTCCATGATCATGACCCCCCCAGCTTTGTCTGGCTTCATCACTCGTATATTCATATCTCTAGATAATTTAGACAACAAAGTCCTTTCCTCAGTTGACAGATTGTAAAATGTCCTTTTCTTATTTCCACACCACTCCCTTATACTTTGCTTGTATAATTGCTTGAATAATGCAGTGAGGTGTTAGTAATGGGTTAAATTTACTAAGTCTCACCAAACCACGTTCAAAAGTGCCCTTATTGGTGGACGACAACAAACAACTCAAATTCAATTATCTTGTGAACAGTTTCAACTCAGTGATAGTGTCAACTACACTAGAATGGCTTGAAGGTATACATTTAAAATCTTTTTGAAATAATCAACAAAACACTGAAGTAATGGCAAGGTGTGAAAATTGTATATAGTACAACCACCAAAATTGAAAACAATGTCATTCATATCTTAGAAATTATATTAATGAAAAAAGTTATGTACTTACCATAACATTCCATCTGTGTTGTCCATTATTTATACTTCCTCAACTACTGTATTCAGATCTAATCCTTGGATCTGACTTAGCCGTTACAGTAGCTCATGACTACCTAAAAGTTCTCAAGCTCCTCCTTACCCACAGTGCGCCAACACCTAACATACGTCAGATCTTGTTTGCTAGATGACATAAGGTAAAAAATATTAATATAATATTTCTGACTGAAGAAGCAATTATCTGGAGCTCAGCATAAGGCATAGTGGTGTCCTTATAAACTCCCGTTCTTCTAGAAGTCCATAATGATAAAGGATGGGGGTTGGTGGGCGGGATGTTGAGGAAGAATGAAAATGAACAACACAGATGAAATGTTATGGTAAGTACATAACTTTTTATCTGAAGTTGTTAGTTTTTATTCATTCCCTTAACTAATGGGACAGAATCCTCAGCTACCTTATATCCCAGGTGGACTCTAAGGAAGGATATTCCAGAGCACAGTTGAACCAAAGGCTGCCCTTCTCCTTGAGACCAGATCTAGTTTGTAATGAGTAATATAGGTATGAGGATTAGCCCAAGTTGCAGCTGCACATATATCATCCATGGAATACCTAAATAAAAACACTGATGAAGTTGTCATGGATCTAGCTGAGTGGGCTCTTAAAGGTTTTGATAATGAGATACCCAATTTATTGTAGACAAAAGATATACAGTCAGTAAGCCATCTTGCCAAAGTTACCTTTGTAACAGATGTACATATTTTGTAGCCCATAAAGGAGATAAATAGTTGATCAGATTTTCTAATTTCTTTTGTTCTGTGTGAGTGGAAACAAAACTGTCTATGAACATTTAACAAGAGCAATATGTATTCTCCCTTGTTTTCAAATTTTGGAAAGAAAACAGGCAGATTAATGGACTGGCTGATATTGTATTCTGACATTGCCTTACGAAGGAAGGAAGGATTGGCTTGTAATGCTACTGTATCCCTATGAAAAATCAAGCAGGGAGGTTTAGAGGACAATGCATGAAGTCCTGAAATTCTTCTGGTTGAGGTAATGGCCACTAGAAATATAGTTTTACAGGTCAGAAATGTAAGATCACATTTTGCTGCTGGTTCAAAGAGGGCATGAATTAAGGCCTGCAGCAGTTGATTCAAGTCTCATGGTGGAGTAGGGTCTTTATAAAGTGGTCTGAGTATGAGTACCTCTCAAGAAGGCCTTACAAAGCTTAGCCGATGTCAGGGAAGAATACTCATCTCCAATATAGAAGTTAAAGATTGCTGCCACCTGAACTCTAATGGTTGAGGAGATAGCTCTTTCATTGAAAATTGTCACCAACAACTATAAGACAGTTTGTATAGGGGATGAAAAAGGGTAAATATGTTTTGATGCACCAAAAAAACAAATCTCTTCTATTTACTTCTGTAAAGTTCCCCCGTAGACACTTTATGGGAGATAAAAGTATATGATGGACAGGGGATGAGAGCATATGTTGCCTGACTATTAACAGAAGTGGAAAAAACATACTGTCAGCTTTAGGTTTGAAATATCAGGGTGAACTATGCTTCTCAGGTGAGACAGGAGGTTTGGAATCAGATCCAGAATCCAAAATGGGTAAAATAGATGAAGACAAAGAAAGTGGAACCAAACCTGTCAAGGCCAGTAAAGTGCAATGATGATGACTTTCCTCTTCAAACTGGCAGCTTTCTGCAGAAATTTGGATCAAGGAAGTCAGGGAATAAACACAGAGGAGACCAGGAGGTCAGTTGTGGAGCAGACCATCCCTCAGTGATTCCTGCGATTGTGGGATAAGGGCAAAGAAGCTGCTGCACTTGTTGTTTAGGATAGAAGCAAAAAGATCACAGCAAGGCTGGCACCACTGCTGGAAAATATTTTCTGCCATCTTCATGTTGAGAGACACCACTCATTGGGTAGTAGAATGGACCTGCTCAATTTGTCTACTACCACGCTGGACTTCCATGGAATGTGTGTTGCTGTCAGAAAATGATTGGATGAGATTGCCCATTGCCACACTCTGAGTGCTTCTCAACACAAGAAGTAAGATCTGGTTCTTCCTTGTTTGTTGATGTACCAAACTACTGACACATTGTCTGTTTGAATCACAATTGCCCCTAAAGGGAGAGCATCTGGAAAGGCCTACAATGCTAAGAGCACTGCTTTCATCTCTAGGACATTGATATGCAAACTGGCCTCTTCAGGAGACCGAGTGCCTTGGACTGTTTCCCCAGGAAGTGCACCCTCCCCCATCCAATCTGGGATGCATCCATGGTCACTATGGCCTTGCATTGAGGGAGAATGAAAGGACAACCTTGTAGAATCTGATCTGATCTAATCCACCACCAAAGGTATTTCTTGTATGCCTGAGTGATCCTTATTTGAACTGACATTCATTGATAAAGAATTGACTATTATGTTGCTAGCATCTATTGAAAAATTGTCATATGAAATCTTGCCAGGGGGACTAAAATTATTACATCTGACATTGACCCCAAGGATTGAAGAATTGTCTGGGCTGAAATTTTTATATTGTGCACAATTTCTTTACCTGAAATCTTAAAAGTACTCTTGTTAGAGGAAGCGAAGGTGTTACAGATACCATGTTGAAAACTGCCCCTATAAACTCCAGCATTTGAGGTGGTCCTAACTGAGATTTCTTGTAATTTATTGTAATTCCTAGAAGGGAACAAGTTTGGAGTACCTGATCTCTCGATCTTATGGGTAGATGCCTGGTTGGGCCCGTGATGAAGTAGTCATCTAGATACGGAAACATTGAATCCCTGAAGCCTCAACTGAGCTGCTACCACTGCCATGCATTGAACACCCTGGCGGCTGTGGTGAGACTAAAAGGCAGGACTCTGAACTGGTAATGACTGTCTCCCAGTCAGAAGTAGAAGTACCTTCTGGACTGTCTGTTCATTTTTCTGTGATAGTACGCACATTGAAGGTCTATTGAGCACATCCAGCCGTCCTTGCCCAAAAAAGGCAAAATGGACTGAACTGTGACTATCCAAAACTATGTGTGTCGAACCAATTTGTTCAAGTTGCTGAGATCCAAAATTGGTCTCCAGTCCCCCATTTCCTTTGGCAATAAAAAGAATCTTGAGTAAGTTCCGAATTCTATCTTGTCTGGTGGGACCTCTTGGACGGCCCTCTTTTCTAGCAGCTTTTGTATTCCTAGTGCTGCTGCTGCTTTCCTCTGACTGGATGGAACATTGCAAAAATGGCGTGAGGATGGGGGTGGAAGGGAAAAGAGAATTGTATAACTGCTGGAAATTATACTCTGCACCCACTTATCTTTTGTGATATCTAGCCAGGCTCTCTGGTGCTGGAATAAATTACCCCTGACTGCCTACAGAAGGGGTAATTGGACCTACTTTCAGGTGCGCTAATAGAGGATGTCTAAGAAAGACTCTCTAAACTCTTGGTTTTGTGGGCCACCTCTGCTTGTGGGCAGCATCTTCCATTTGAGTTCCCCCCCTCTGCCTTTGGAGGGACTGCCTCCAAGTGGATCTTGGAAAAGACTGAGATTTTTTGAACCACATTTTTTGTCCTCCTCATTGGTTCCTACACAAGGTCCTTTGAGGGGTCGAAAAACGTAGTCCCACAGCAGAAAGAATATTTCCATCTTTTTCACACCTGAAGTTTGTGTCCTTCATTTTGGGGCCAAATAAAGAAGTTCTGTCAAAGGGAGCATTGATGAAAGAGGACTTGAAGGGCTCTGCAAAGTCACACAAGCACATCCAGGCATGCCTCCTAATTGAGATGTCTGAGCCCACTGCCCTTGAGGTACCATCAGCTGCATGAGAGATAAGCCTCATGATGAGTTTGAAATGGACTGTAGGGTCACCAACTGTGAGACCATAGAAGCCTGAGTCTCAGCAGTAGGAGACCCTGAAAAAGATTTGACAATTTTTTTTTTTTTTTATCAAATCTCTTTGCAACCTAGTAAAATGTTCCAAATAGTTCAGCGACCTAAGAGAGAAGGTCACTGAAGTGTAAATGCACTTCCCAAATATTTCCAAAGCCCTCAACTCTCTGTTAGGGGGATGGACAGTGGAACTTTGTTCTGCAAGTTCCTTCTTAGTGGCTGCCACCATGACCATGGCATCCACAGGTACTCCATTACTCCAAAATATCCTTCCTGCCAGTGGTGCCAGAATTTGATCCGGTCTCTTAGGGATAAGTTCAACCAAGTCAGGCTTCTTCCATGCCTGCTTAGAGATCAAATCAATGAGGTCATCAGTGAGTGGAGTAACCCAGTAGTCAGATGGGTCAGATCCAGATGCCTTCAGGAATACAAATTCCTCCAGAAAAGAATTGTGGGAGGACCAAACACCCCCTTGTTTAAGGATCTCTAGTATGTTTCTAAATGAGACGTCGTCAGCTGGTGATCTTGGGGATACTTCCCATTCATCGAAATTAGAATCTTCAGTGATATATATTCCTGTAGGAAATCTAAATGCCTCCTTTTGCACTTTTTTCTTCCAAGGTACTTCTTTGGTGGGATGCTCCAGAGAATTATCAGAAGAGATGCTGATACCCTGCTAGGTAGCATAGAGAGGTTGGGCTGGCTGGCCCTGCGGAGTCAAATATTGAGGCTCAAGGCACAGACACATGATATCCTGAAGGGAGATCTGAGAGGGGAGAAACTGTCTGCCCAATCAAAGCAGAGAACACTCTCTCCACTACCTCAAAGGCAAAACATCCCAGGGAGAAGGAAGCCAATGTAGCTAAGAAGCCATGCTTCCACCCCATCAGTTTCATCTGCCAAGAAGGCATTCCACTTGAAGTAGAGGTTGGAGCAGAGCTGTCCAAAGCTGAGGCTCCAAGGGGCAGAGATTGCTCTGAAAACTTTGGAGTCAACTCCAGCACCTCAGATCCGACCGGGACGCTACATCTCCAAGGGTCATCTTGCTCTGAACCCATCAGAGCCAGAGTGCTCAGAGAAATCCCCAGATGCAAGGATACAAATGTCCTCATATCTGAGCCAGGCAGTCTTGGCAAACTTGGATCCAAGGACTCCAAAACAGATTGTCAGATCAGAGAAGGAGCTGATAGTGGAGGGGTAGAGTAGACCAAGACCTCCTGACACAAAAGGGTAGGAGCTGGGAGAGCCCCATCTGTATCTGTGCAGAAAGAAATTTTCTCATCATCCTATCCATGGTGGTTTTGGTGAGCCTCCTGGAATAATGAGAGGAGGCAATAGAAGGGGATTTTGAATGCCATCTCTCCAAAAAGGGAGATGGGATCCTAGATGGCACCAGGTCAATGGATGGTGAATACTGAGTTCTTGAAAGGAGCTTTGGATTGGACAACCTTGGATCTGAAGAAGTCTTTGGAAATCCTAGAGCTGGGTTCAATACGGAAGCTTTCGGATCTGATCTATATTTCTTTTTTGGAGGTTCTGTCGACGATGGAGCGAAACAGCCAGATGGTCTAGGGGTTTTTTTTGAAATCTCGTTAGAAGCAATTTAAAGTGTAGAGCTGCAGTAATAGCTTCCAAAAAAAGCTGTAAGTACTAAACCTTTTAAGATTAACTTATTTTTATGATCTATGAGTGCTTGCAGGTTGAAATTTTTACAGATAGAACAATCTATGTCCAGGTGATCAGGACCCAGACAATACACACATAGATCATGTGCATCTGATATCAGCAGCTTATGACCACACTTCTTACACTTTTTAAATCCTAAAGGGCCTTTTTCAGACATCTTTTAAAGTAGACAGAAAAAGGAAAACAAAGAAATTTTTTTTTTTTTTTTGGTTAAAGAAGAGGAAATAAGGGTAAGGGAGGAAAACAGTGCCAACAATGGTACAGAAGAGTACACCAAAGGTGTAGTGAAAAAAAGTTAAAAGAGATAAAAAAATAGAAAAAAGAGAAATCATACAAAAATACTGTCAATGTATATAAACAAGGATAAACTACATATAAGAAAAAAGTAGATATCGAGAAAATAACAGAAAAATAATGACTTATCTGAAAAAATGCTTGAGAGCTGAGATAACCACATCTATTTTGCAAAAAGTGACAAACGAGATCTGTGCAATGTTAGGGGTTGGTGCATTGTGGGTAGGAAGGAGCTCGAGAGGTGGCTACAAGCTACAGTAATGGGCAGTCAGATCTGAGGATTGGATCCAAACCCAATAGTTGAGGAATGAATGAAAATTGACAAGCTCATTTTTTTATTTTTTGTCTGAAGGTGATTTCACGTGTGGTGTAGAATCTCCCTTTGCACTTGCTTAAAATAAATTGTCTGGTTTTGAGAAATGGCTTCTTTTGTATTTGTCAGGTAGTCTTAAGAGAAGGCTGTGTTCCAAATTTCTGATAATTTTTTTCTGAAAATTGCAGAACTAAGGAGACGATATTAACCAGACTGAATGCAACATTCAGTCTTTATTAGTTTTTAAAATCCACTCTCCATTTGCACAAGATACTCATCCTATGATCCTAGTTAATGAGTTAAACCAATAAGAATTTTCCGATCTTTTTCCAAAAAAAAATGATGCTGAATTGTGAAAGAGAATCATTATTTACTATGGAACTGTATAATGACAACACCACACTTAATAGGGTGATGTGGTAGAATTCAACTTCAGAAGCTTGTACTGAGGAGGAGACACAGGTTCCACAACACCACAAGCTTCATAGAGGAGAATGAAGCAGGTCAGTGGAGATGGGGAATAAGTGATGATGTAAAGCCAACATGCACACAGCATAGTATACCACCCAGCCATCCTGTACTGTGCCCATGAGGTATGATTCATTTTCAGACTTCTTATGTTTTTCATTAGTATATTAATGTGGTACCTTATATGTCCCACCACAGAAACCCATTCTTGCATGTGCATCTGTGGAAGCAGACAATCCAGTTTGCTAACATATTGGGGAGTTACCAGGGTGGTTAGGGTATTATGATAATCACTGAGTGGTGTGTGTGGGGGTACATACCTGCACTGTTTGCACAATAATGGGGTGGGCTGCTGCACCCACCAACTGATGATAGATGGAGGCTTACACAGTGTTCTCATCACTGACAGGTGGGGAGATGAAGAAAACAGGGAACACTGTTCTCTCCCAGAGAAAGGGCTGGAGATAATGAATGCTGACAAGCCAGCTATGTGTAAGGGTGGCTACCTCAAAGAAGAGGAAGGTTGTAAAGGAACCCTGATTATTGACAGTCATGGGGATGGCAAACTAATACGATCACTGACAGGTAAGGCAATATAGCTTGAGGTCTCAAATCACTGGTAAAAGGAGGCAGGACCAGTTGCAAGTCACTGAGGATGACAACCAAAAATGTCTAGAGTACAGATAGGAGTTAAGGGGTAAGGTCTGTCTGCATTAGCATGCTGATGGGAGCCATCCTTAGCTGGTATTTCTGGCATAATGCTGCAATGTTCCTCACTTATTTTCATACTCTTCCAAAAACCAACAGTGTCAGTGTTCCTGAGTCACTTATATCCAGCCCCACCTTTCTGTAAGTCCACTCTGCTTATTGTTCATAGGTTCATAGGTGTGTACTAGGCTAATGGCCCTGGAGCCTTTACCAGCCTAGCCCATAGGATTACCCTGGCATCATGACTGGGTAAATGCACTGATCAAAGGAAATCTTTTCAGTCACAGCCTGTAAAATAAAGACAACAATTCAGTAACCGTACTATACATAACAACAAAGCTGTATGTTAATAATTCAACACTGGATAAAGAAAGTTTAACTAGATGATTCTCTTAGCGAATAAGCTGCATAAATGAGCAAGGAAGATCCCAGAAGTTACTGCAGCATGCAGCCCAGCAGTTTTCTGCAAAGACTAAAGTGAGGCAACAAAGACAGAAGGGAAGAGTTACAATCACGTAGGGAAACTCATTCTATTATTTAGCATTATTTATAGAAAAGCCTTTGTTGATGCAGAATAGATTTTGTGTAATGATAGTTGTCACACTGAAGAAGAGCAGATCAATCTGGAGGTGTGAGAAGAGACAAAGCTCTACTATCTATCTATATCTATATATATGTATATATTATATAGACAGAAACAGAGGTTTTATTGTCTTAAATCAAATTAACTTGTTCTGAGATATTTGCTATATAAATAGTGTAAATATTTTGCATTTCATATTTTATGTTTTTATATATCAAATGGTTACAATAGTAATGTATGTAATGTTCTTAGTAAAGTTCTTCTTGCATACTGAATGCTGTGAGACATTTCAAGGGAGATAAGTAGACTATGTACAGTGAAATATAGATCAGATTTCATGATATAAAATAATTTTGCTTCACAAGGTTTCATACCTGTACTGAATTTGGTCTACCTTGCCTACCGTTCGTGCACTCCGAGGGTCTTGTCTAGATATGCTTAGTGCCATGTTATTTGGAATTTGCTCCATGATCACCATGTATCTGTTGTGTAGTAGTAGCTCCAAGTATTAGTGTGACAAATGCTGATAAAGTCTATCACAGGCAGCTATGACTAGCTGAATAATGTTTCCTGTCTAGCATTTTCTTTGTAATATTATAGATTGAATGCATATTATCTAGCTCTAAATTACTGGAGCACAGAACCTTAATAAAGTTGCTGTTATCTGTTATCTGAAACTAATGCATACATACATACATATGTTCACAAACAGACACATACACATATATATGTATATTTATATACTGTACATATGGGTCTACTACTGTTGATTGAAAACTTACTTGACTGAAAATGAAATTACTAGAACCACTTCACTGAAAGCTCACTTCACTGAAAACTCATTTCTTTGAAACTCATTTCATTGAAAGTTATAAATGGCCTTTTCCCCACTGTAGTGCGACCTTGGAGTTAGTATATAAAGTAAGGGGGTGTGGGGGCACAGCCCCCCACATTGGGGGTATAGCCCCCAACATATTATAAACATTTTAAACTATACACAGTGATACCTACAAGTGCAATAAATAACTGTTTCCAAAAGAGAATATATAAGCCCCCCACAACCCCCTTCTTTATATACCAACTCCAGGGTCGCACTACAGTGGGGAAAAGGCCATTTATAACTTTCAACTAAATGAGTTTCAGTCAAGTGAGTTTTCAGTGAAGTGAGCTTTCAGTGAAGTGGTCCTAGTAATTTCATTTTCAATCAAGTGAGTTTTCAATCAACCATAGCAGACCCCATACATGTGTATATATATATATATATATATATATATATATATATGTATATATATATATGTATATATATATATATATATATATATATATATATATATATATATATATATATATATATATAGACATATATATATATATATATATATATATATATATACACACACACATATATATGCGCATATATATGTATATGGTATATGTGTATGTGTGTATGTGTTTTATGAGGGTACCATCATTTGCAAACATGTTCTTTTTGCAGTCCAGTCTGGATGTGGTGTATAAGTTTGGAATAGGAAAGTGTGTAATGATATCATTTTAAAGAAAGATAATAAGTGGAGAGGTGCTGCAAGCCATGTGCTAATAGGGATGTCACCACTACCCCAAAATAACAATGAGTAAAATATGCACAATGCAAAAATGGTGGAAAAGTAAGAGTAGCAGGAGGGACAGATATTGGGGTCAGTAGTCTAGCTACAGGATGTCATTTGTAAATATGACTACATTAATGAATTGTGGTATTTATCAATGCAAGTGCATAAAACAACTGTCCAGAGTTCTAGAATTGGGAAAATTAAAGGATGAGCTTTAAATATTTCTGAAAAAGAGGAACGTTTGAGACTTGGTTATCACAGACTTCCGGTGGTAAAATATCATGTTTTATTCTACTGTACCTGTCTTGCTCTGTGTTCATGGTTGCAAAGTGTTCTTTTGGCCATTTCAGTTAAGTTATGAATGAATGATTGTATAGATAATAACAGAAGATTAACTTAGACAATATTGTGGGACTCTAAACAAGCCTGTATATCAAGACTGGGATGTAATTATTGTTCAAAGGTTAGGGTTAGTACCTGTCTATCTGTACACAAACAGTCCTTATATGTGCAGTTCTGTTTTATGAGGGGAAACATAAAAAATGGGAAATGTCCGAAGATTTTCGGACAAGAAGTATTTTCTATATTCTGTAGTTGACGCACTTTAATATAATATGAAATAATACAAACAACTCACATTTTACAAAAGTAGAGACTTTATTTTCACAAAAAAGTGAAGTTCTGTCCTTTGTGTTGGCTGTGGTTTGTCCTGCAAAATCTCATGTTTCTGTAAAAATTGTCACATTTTTTGGCATCTGAAAAAGCTGTTTCTGTAAAAAATGTCACATTTTCAGCATTAAAAAAAGACAGCCCTATCAAAGCTACCTATTTTCCAGGAGAGATCAGTTTGATGGTGGAGGGGATTTTTTTCATAAAGGCGCAACAAAGTCTGCAGTGAGAAAGAAGGCAAAACAGAGGCTGTAGATTAAGTGGCTGGCCAGAATAGAAGGATCAGATGGACATACCCCACATCAGTGTAAGCAGACTGTGAGGGAAAGAGATACCAGCTAAAGTCTAAAGTAATGCAGCAGTAATGTTTGTTATTTATAACTCCTAGGCCTTCAGAGGATTGTATTTACAGAAACGTCTCTTATTTACCTAACCTGTACCATGTGCACTTTGTACTACTATTGGATAGCAGGTAATGTGGCTTAAGAAAGACAAACACAGCTAAGAGATGAAATGTAAAGACAGAGGAAACGTGGGTACTTTTTTAGCTTATTAGGCACAGGCAGATAATGTGCATTACTGATACTGCCTAAATTAGTCACTCCACTTAAGCAGAGTCTCTGGAGATTTTATTTGTGTTAAGCAAACAAAGTGCAGCACCAGAACAAGTTAATGTGCATTTAGCAAATTGGTATAAAAAGCAAATATTTACTGGAAAATTCAAGCCAAGAGAGTGAATCTATATATAGACCACAGATAAAATAATACAGTCATTCAGGGAAATTTAAAGGATTTTAGAAAACTGCAAAGCTAATGAAAGAATCTTAAATTGCCAAGATATGCTTTTCAGTGGGTAATCATTTCAGCATAAAGCACAATTAAACACAAAGCACATATCACCCATTGTGTGAGAAGTGCTTAAACCCTGATTGTACCCCAGACAACCTAACTTTGAGTAGCAACTTAGGCTTTGGATGATGCAAGCAGAGTAGGATGAGAAATAAGTGGCTACAACTTGCCTGTCCTGAGTAAAGGGTGCTGTGGTAGCCCCATGCCACTCCAGAGCTAGGGTAGAATGCCTGTAGCATGGAAAGCAAGGTGGGAAGGATTGCACTCTGGCTACCTAAGCTACTGACAATAGCCCTTCTTCTTGCACATGAAGTAACCTACATGCGTAGGATAAAGGGGAACAGGTAGTCACTGCAATGGTGCAGGTGGGCAGATCCCCACCCAAGATGGGTTAGGCTTGAACAAGCAAGGTCCTCAATTTCTGGGTTGCCGATGACAGGACATGTAACCCTAACAGCTGCCTATATGATGACTTTTTTGGATATCTCTCACCTATGTTACTGGGTACAGCCCTCATTCAGAGGAATGAGTGATCTTGGCCTGATAGAGGAGAAATTAATCATCGGCAGGCATGGCAGAAAAAAACTATTGAAAGTACATAGTCCATCTACCACATAAAAACAGCGTAATGTAATTTGAGCACCTCCCCCTAAAAAAAATCTTTATTTATATTTCTTTATTGGGATAGTGCACTGATTAAAAGTGACCAATTTGAGGCTCAGCCAGTGTGAAATACAAAACATTTCACAAATAAACAATACAAATATGTAAGAAATAATAGAGCTGTTCAGACTAATTACAGTACATAAAAAAATAACTGTTAAAATGTAGTTATTATCTTCATAATAGTACACAAAACACAAAGACTACAATAAAATGTAACATGAAAATGTGAAGAACTGGGTAGCACAGTGACTCAGTGATAAGATCACTGCCTCATATATCCAGGGTTCATTCCTAACTAACCCCAAGTCATTGTATGTGTGGAGTTTGGAAGTCTCCTGTGAATCTGCATGCATTTTCTCCATATATGCTCTCCTCTCCCCTTAAATAAGCTGGTTGATTAGCTACACTGCATTGTTTAGACTTACTGTATTCACCCTTGCAGACCAGCTCACTTATCTAACTAACAAATGATATATACCAAATGACACTAAGAAGTAACTTTGGTGCCTATAAATATTCTTACATGCATGTATCTTCTTTTTATTTTTGAAATAGCACTAAATATTGCTTTAAGCACCCCTGTACATTACTAATTTATATATTATTTATTTATTTATTTGGCATTTGTTAACTGGGTATGTCCAGCTGAGCCAAGTGCCCCCTTTTCAGTGGAGATCCGAGGAGAAAGGCTCCAGTTTTCAGAAAGATGAATCATTTACAAGAAAGTATAGGAAAAAATAATGCAAATGTTTACAAGCAGCCCTGAGACATGAAGTACAAAGCGTATAAGTACATTAGAATATGAACAGAGACTACAATTGTTGGTATGCAGTATTGAGACATAAAGTACATGGTCTATACATTTGGTGGACAACAACAAGGAATTTATGATTACAAATAATTTGTAAACTTTTAGAATAAAGTGAGTAAATAGTTAGAACTAGCACCATTTTGTCACTAAACCCCAAGATGTGTCTATAACCCTACAGTTTTGTAACAGTCAGGTGTGCAGTAATGCTCATGTGACCATACTGCATACTTATTGGACCAGATTGATGTTGTGAGAAATCTCCATTTCCAGAAGTTGTATTGACCACAGTTATTATATAAAGTTGAGGTATGCATGTATGTAGGTGTAGTGTAGACCCTGCACTGGTGAGGATGGGAAATGCCCAAGGGAATTAACAACTTCATAATTTTTCCTCTGTCAGTTGTTTTGATGCAAAATACATTCAAATAACTTGTAGCCATAAATGTAGATTGTCCCCCAAAAATAAACAATATTTAGCAGTCCTGTCACTGGATAGAGGTATGTTTCAATAAAAAGTATTTCACAACTGTATTATGTTTACTCCTACTAAAGAAACTAGGAAGTAGAGGGTATTTCTTCGGATCCCTATCAAATTATCAAAGTTTCAAAACTTCGAAATTCATATGGCAGAGACCATATGACTGAAGTTTTGAAACTTTGAATGTTTTGAATGGAGATTGTCCTACTGCACAGAATGGGAACGTTACCATTTTCCTCGCTGTAGTACAATCTCAGAGTTGGTATATTTAATTAGCAGGGGTTGGGGGGGGGTGCAGGAGCATTTGCCCCCTCTGCAAAAATGTAAAAAATTTTTTGTTTTTATTTTTTTTTATTTTATTTTCAAAGTTTCAAAACTTTGATCCAATGGTCTCAGCCATATGAATTTCAAACTTTTAAAACTTTGATAATCTGATAGGGATCCATTTCTTCACTAAAAAGGTGTAGTTCCTAAATATTGCTTGTCGTGTCAACAGTCACCTTCTTTTTATTATTAGTTAGTTAGTTACTTAGTTAGTTAGTTTAGTTAGTTAGTTAGTTAGTTAGTTAGTTAGTTAGTTAGTTAGTTAGTTAGTTAGTTAGTTAGTTAGTTAGTTAGTTAGTTAGTAGGTGAGGTGGATGTCTAGGGATCTTTTTTCAGTAATTACTCAGTTATGGTAAACTGTAGTTATACAAATACATTAAATGGTTCATAGTACCAGTGAGAACCCTACCGAACAAGGACCAGCAAATTTATATAGGGGCAGATTGTACTCCATTAAGTAACTATACATCAGTACTTTGTCTTCTGCAGAAGAAAAAGCTTGACTTTAGTGGAGAAGGCATCTAGAGTGGCATGAATCTTAATTTCCTTTGTGAGGAAATGCCACACTGCTGGACTTCTAATGGAGAAGGCCATAGTAAACTACATTAAAAAGTGATATGTATTTAAAAGACATTCCTGTACACAGCTTAGAACTAGCTAATAACCAAATGTGCTTCACAAAGACTGTTCATTTTCTCACTGTGTACTAGCTGAGGTTAACCATTCAATAACTGCCATACTATAACATCTCCCCATCTTGTCTAGGGAATTCCCTATGCAACTAGAATGTATAACACTGGTAAAAGCTTTGTTTCAGCAAGTTACACTGTCCGTAATATCTAACATGGGTACTTTATCAAGTATATCACTCTTTAAAAGTTTCTAAAACAGGTAACCTGCTTATTGCATTTTCATTAACATTAACATGATTGCTTTCAGGTCTGAGAAAGCTAGACTGGCATTTGCTGGGACATGAATACTGACTGTGATTCCTTTCATCATACCCATTTTTTTTCTAAATACAGTTTCATGGTCCATAATCATTTTTTCTAAAACTACACTTTCACAATATAAACATTTTACTTTTAGCTATGAATTTTATTTATTCATTTTCTTCCAAGTAAACTCAGAGCATCACCTTGCAAAGCTACCAAAGGTAATGTTTGTTTTTTCCTTCTAAGCAACTTTCATATGAGCACATCCATTTGTATATGTTCACCTGCAGAAGTTTTTATTCTAAGACCAGAAGTTGACAAAATTATGCCACTTATATATCTAAAGGTCTGTTCACTCATCAGGGTTATATTGTTTCCTGTGTCTAACTCAAAATTCAAAGGCATGTCTTCATTGTCCAAGTCTATGAGGGTGACAAGTTTCAATTGCACACTCTTCTTGTATACATCATTTGAACAATCTGCATTATCTCTTTCAGGAAAACACTCATTGTTAGGTTTCCTTTCAGCTTATTTAACAGCAGCTTTCTGTATGTTTCTTTTTAATCATACATATATTCAGTATGTGCCCAGTTCATCCATAAACTTAAACATTTTTGTTCTTGAATTTACTTTGAAAAGACATAGTGTAGAGAGATGAAGTCCTGACTTTGACACAAACAGGCTGGGGTTGATAAGCTGGGGGGGGGGGGGGAGAGAAGGAGCATTATTTTGTCAGCCTGCTCATTCCAGGACAGTGGTAGGATTTCCATTTGAATATGTCACCCATATGGCAATGAGACTATGCAGCAATTGCAAGGCACATCACCCATTAAAATATGGCATTTGAGTGTAGGCCTAGGATCACCATTAAAATATGGCATTAGAGTGTAGGTCTATGATCGCCATTAAAATATGGCATTAGAGTGTAGGGGATCACCATTAAAATATAGCATTAGAGTGTAGGGCTAGGATCACCGTTAAAATATGGCATTAGAGTGTAGAGCTACGATCACCATTAAAATATGGCATTAGAGTGTAGGGCTACGATCACCATTAAAATATGGTATTAGAGTGTAGGGCTAGGATCGCCATTAAAATATGGCATTAGAGTGTAGGGCTAGGATCGCCATTAAAATATGGCATTAGAGTGTAGGGCTAGGATCGCCATTAAAATATGGCATTAGAGTGTAAGGCTAGGATCACCATTAAAATATGGCATTGGAGTGTAGGGCTAGGATCGCCATTAAAATATGGCATTAGAGTGTAGGGCTAGGATCGCCATTAAAATATGGCATTAGAGTGTAGTACTGTGGCTAGAGGGCATTATGTGTGGTGATGTAGGTGATGTCAACAGCTTTGTCCAGTTAAGGTATGACATAAATCACCTACACACACACACACACACACACACACACACACACACACACACACACACACACACACACACACACACACACACACACATACACACACACACACACACGCGTGCATGCACACACACACACACACACACACACACACACACACACACACACACACACACACACACACACACACACACACACACACACACACCAGTTTATATGATGCTGCAAGAAGATTCACTTTGTTTCCACTTGACATACATGATGAAGAATTTCCAGTCACCAGTCTTTGGGGTACAGAAAAGTGCAGAGATGACGCTAGTTAATCTGACAGTCACCCTATTCATTGGTTTATTTCTGGTACAAGGAGCTGTCAGTGTCTGTAAAGATAAAAGAATCATACTGCTTACAGGTAAGAAAAAATACCTCTGGAGACCGCCAATAATTCCTTTATACTAAGACAGATCTTATCACAAACTCGGACTGAAATTTATTTGTTTGTTTGCATTTATTTACTGGGAAAGTCATGGGCATTCATCACTAAATGCAATACTGGGACTACAACCTCTATGGTATTACATTGGGTTGAAATGGCTATGCTTAAAATGACCTCTGGGTAAATAGCTTAGTAATGTCCTGTGATCCTGTGATCCTATGATCCTATGACTAGGCCAAAAGCCCCTTTTCAGGAGAGGCCCAGGGAGACTATCTCAGCAGTGAATATTTACTGCATTAAACAAACACCACAACAACAAATTAATACAAAGTAGTGAAAATAAGTTCATTATAGTTTGAGGTCTTTACCTCATGTATACAAGGTGCAGAGTTTGATTCTAACCTTTGGAATCTTTTTACAATATTTATACAATTTGTGTGTTGGTAAGTGTCTAAAATGGTTAAACTGAGATGAGATACATGAGTGTTACAGATCAGCTCAAACAAGTAGGACCATTATTTGAAAGTTAAGGCCTTCTGTCACAGGAGGAAAGTTCTCAGTAGAAAGGTTAAACTTTTGTGCCAATATGAGGATTCCTACTTGCCAAAAAATCCCCACAGCAGGAAAAGTGTTATTAATGAAGACTGTACTCTAAGTCTGTGTGCTGCAGCTTCTGGGAACAGAATGTGAGTGTGTGTCTATACTTCTTATATCCCAATAAAATTTGTCACAGGTACTGACTATAACCTAAGCTGCATTTCTGAAAAATAAAATGAGAAACATCTGCTAATTTTGCATCAACAGATAGTCATAGTGGTGAACCAATAATACAACTGGCTGAGTACTCCAAAACCCAGCATGCCTTTGAAGATGGGAAAAGATTATGTAGACATTTATCTTGTGACTTAAAAAAAATATGTGACTTGGAAAGGCTGTCCCCACACCATTTAGACCGGAACTTTATCATCACATCTGGCTAGAGAACCCCCTCAAATCCTATATGTACCTTGATGACAGTGATGCACATGATTATATAAAGCTAAAGAAAGATTTTGTTTTGAAAAGTTGGTGCTTCCCCCAGAGCACAGGCCCTTAAGTACCATAGCTAGATATTATCTGTGAACAGACCAGCAGTGTGAGTGACATAAATAACATTTTAGTAATTCTCAAAGTGGGTAAATTAAAAGGGGCACTCCACAGTCATTTAAGAAAGTTGATGTTTCAGTGTGTCTCCATGCCTTCTGAAGAAATAATTACTTTGGTAGAACTTTTGTTATTAAATTAAACTGCTACATCTAAAGCTGACTTCCTGCACCAAGGGCTAGCCACAAACTCTCACCTAAGTATATGTCATTGCCAGTACAAAATCAAAAGGCATTGTCACTTGAACTAGTTTGTCTAAATCTTCTAAGATGGTGCTCGTAGCAAGATACTGAACATCTGATGGTAGCAATGCTGTATTTAAAAAAAATATTCATTTTAGCAGTATGTTAAACAACATATTCCTAAAGTGTACCAATGGAATGTGATAATATTGCAATGTTAACTTCTAGGAGGTTAGAATCTGCATTTTTGTCATTGTGCTTTCGCTATACTGGTTAAATGTACTATTGTAGTAAAAGAGAAGGAACCGCTAGGATGTTAGACCTTCAGAAAATTATTAGAATAGTGAAATCACAAATGAGTATGCAAGCACTAAACAACAACTAGCAGCTAGAAAACGGATGTAATATATGCATATGGAGGCAAGTAATAGTACCTTATAACCCAGGTAGAATGTAAAAATATTCTAGGAAAACTATTACAATCAGTAGTTTTTATGCCTAATACAGCACACTATGTGATAATTACTCAGGGTATTCCCAGTTTAAAGATATATGAAAATGTATGTTTTTTCTTTTTGGGGGGGGGGGTGTAGTACAGTCTGATGTGTTGTCAGAGGAACACTGACCTAGCAAAGTCAAAGATGTGGAGCTAGAAGCTTCCAAGGGCACTATAATTTGGGTTTGGGTTTGGGAAGAAGGACAGACCTGATGTTGAGACTTCAGTATTCAAAACTGCAAATCAAGTCAATATGGACACAGATAAAAATGGTCAAGAGTTACACAAGTAGGGATAAAAACTCCAGATGAATAGAGTTTTAAGTTTTTCTCTGCTATACCAGAGCAGAGATTCATATAGATGCCTTGGCTAGAACAAGTAGGAATAGTACTGAACCAGTTAAAGAGAAAAGCCAGTAACACAAGCAGAAGAAAATTACTTTCATGAGTCACCATTTTAAAGGATAAGTTAGATGAAGGGTAGAAGGTCTCTCCACTTCATCCCTTGAGAAACAAAACCTTAACTTGGCATATTTCCAAATAAGTTATATTAATTGCGTGAGGGTTCTGTGGGAGGACAATACACTGAGCAGGGCTGGACAGACTATAACATGAGTGTAACAGAAACTGACCAGAACAGCTCACTTCATATCTTTACTTTGAAATGAAAAATGGTTTGCTGTACAGGATAGCCAAAAAAGAGAACAAATACTAAGCCAACAGTTAACACCAAGGCCTTAAAGAATGTAAAACGACCTGTAATGAAGATGGCTCATATCCACATTCTAGGTGTCTAGAGAAGAGGAGATGAAGCCTAGAATTCTAGCTAGTTTATACTAACCTGGTATAATGAAAGAAGTATGAAATGCTTTGTTTACGTCTTCTGCCCAGTATGTCGAAAGATGGTGCCTAATGCAGGCTTTTGGAACTATTAAACCTATCTATAACAGAAGTTCCATTTGAGAGAATAGCAACAGACATCATATGTCAACTTGTAAATTTCAGTAAAGGTTACTAGTATACAGTGGTGATCACTGATTATGCAACCAAAGAAGCAGCACCTTTACAAACAGTGAAAGCCAAAGCTATAGTAAAAGAACAAGTTATCACTTTTTTCCTATAGTAAAAATACTCCAAAAAAATATTTCTGACCAGGACACCCCATTCACATCTAAATGAATGCACTAGCGTTACTGTTTCTTTAAAGTAAAACAGCCAAGGACCTCTGTATATTACCCTTTACTTAAATATTTTAACGAAACCTAAAAAATCCATGCTGACAGGAATCTATAGAAGAGAAGAGAATGAAAAACCCTGGGACAATCTACTTCCCTGTATATATTTTGCCATGAGGGAATAGTGAGGGTATAGCAGACACCTCCAAGACTTGCAGATATATTTAAAGAAACATGGGAAGAGAGAGATACTAGTTTAAGAGTGTAGTAAAACATTTTACTAACCTGCGGGTAAGGTTAAACACTATAATGCCCATAATAAGTGAGAAGAGTTCAGAAAATACTGCTGATGGCATATAAAAGAAATGCTTGTCTTGCAGTTCTTAGTGGGAGACAAAGCACTTGTGCCCCCTGCTGAGAACAAGTTCCCAGCAAAGTGACGTGAACCTTTTGAAGCTGCACAGAAAAATAAGTCAAGTAAACTATAAATTGAGACAAAGTGGAAAAAGGGAACCAGAACAGAAATATAACAAATATTTTAAAAACTTAGAAAGCAACTCATATTTCTGTAGTGAGTATATTCACAGAGGAATTCAAGGTTCACACATGCAGAAAACTTAAAAGGAGGTGTAACCTTGTCAGTTTCCCAGGTGCTGCTAAATTATAAGTACTTAGAAAAAGGGGCATATTTTCAAAATCACCTGGCAAGACACATTTAATGCAGCAAAGTACTGAAACTGTGGTGAAAAAAAATCTTAAACAATACTGTATACCAGAATCCAGTCTCAAGTAGTTAAAGAAAATTTAAGAAAATGCTCATACTAGGAGTTGTAAATCTCAGAGAAAGTATTGATCTCCAAACCTGATGGGTCTAGAATATACATATATATATATATATATATATATATATATATATATATATATATATATATATATATATAAGAACCCAAAGTGATGATTGAGATGAACTGGTAACCCAACATTAACTTACCTTGCAATAGTTATATTGGGGATGGCTGAGTTATTGTACAAAATGAGACAGGTGGAGGTGAACCTTTGTTCACTTATAGTAAGACTTGTTTATTAAATTGTACTATTCACTCAGAGAAAGTGAAATGAGGCACAGGACAATGTATTGTAATGTCACTGCTCTTAAGGACAATGTTGACTAAGAAGTGGGATCTTAATTGACATTAACTACTCTACACACTCTGTTCTGTGTGGTCACAAGCATCTCTGGCTGCTCCAGAAATAAAGTGGAGAATGCTGCAAATAGGAATATTCTGTGTACCTGCTACCAAGATGCAGATTTTCAGCAGGTAGACAACAGAATGAACTTTCTTTGCAGGCCAGAATGTAAAACTATGTAAAATAATGATAGAAGTATACAAGAACCGTTGCAGCATTTGAATTCTAAAGAAGAAACATTCACCATAATTGGAGAAATGATTTGGGATTTTTTTGGATAACTGGTGTAAACTCTAGTTATTTGTCCATATTATCAGAGAATGGAAACCAGAGCTAGAAGATTGATGTAACCAAACAGCATACAGTTTGTCAGAAGATGCATTTTTTTCAGGATGGGGCATCACATATTTGGTGGCAGTGGTGACATCCCTGCACTGGCCCAGTAATCAAGGAGCCTCAGTCCTCACCACTGGCAACAGTGGGAGGATGTGCACACTTGAAGGATGGCAAGTACACACACAGTAAAGTGCAATTTCCCTTAAGAGCACACAGAGACCACAGTCAGTCTGAGGCTGGTTTCTTCCTCTTTCTCCAGATCCCCAATAAGACTCCTCACTGGCACAGCTGTGGGGTTAAGATCTCAGCTGAGTGGCCAAGCCAAGACCTACAACACCCTCTCTGTCCAACCAGTGCTTTGTTTCCCTGCCCAGTAGCTGACACACACACACACACACACACACACACACACACACACACACACACACACACACACACACACACACACACACAGACACCCCTGGGAAAGGCTGCCACGGGTTTACTAGCTATGCCCCTTCTGCCCAGACTATAAGGTAGTTTCCACCACCACCGGCCACTACGTATCAGTACTTTAAGGCCCTTAGCAAAGGGTAGCCAATCCTACTATGTAATGTTACTATTAATCCAAATGGTAGTTTGACCAAGAGCCAGGCTATTAGGAATGGCCTGTATAGTGTCACCAAATAGAAATGCAAGAACTCTAAGAGCTTAAATATCTCTAAACAGACCAGCCACAATCGAAAGGTTTAGATATACTTAACAATAAATAAAAGAACAAGACAACACAAAATATGTATTCACAGTGACATCAGAGTTCAAAATCACAGGAAATATTTAAAACAAAATTGCAGGGCAGTCTCAAATAAATACAGAAAACATCTAAACTAATCTTTACTATGTTCCTAACTAAATCTAAGAGAAATTACCGTACCCTAGTTAACTAACTTACAGCAAGGCAAGTGCAGAAGTGGTGAGTGGATGTTGTCAGGTCAAAGACAAATACAAAATGCCCTGTCGCTCTCTCTCAGTGAGCTCTTAGATTAGTATGTCAACTATTGCTGCTGGGATACTTGCAGCATGACATCATTTTTTGTCACTTAACTTCAGTTCCCAGGCTCACAAACAACTCCCACTGATGCAGCATCTAGCATCTCCATGTGAAAATACATAGCCTTCAGATGTTTGCAGCTGTTAGAAGACATAAAAATATAAAAACACTTACAATGCAATGCAGAAGGCTCTCTAGTTTTAGAAATCCTGTCTCCTTGCTGCATTGAAGCCATTTTTTATTTACAAGGTTATAAAACAATTTAATTTTAACTATTGTATGAAGATTTGCAAGTTAACCTTCTATGTGAAAATAAAAGTAAATATCCTCTCTCTAAGCACAAAACTGTCAGTGAAAAGTGAAAAGCAACAAAAGTAAGAGCACTGACAGTACCACAGCTGGGAAATGTATTACAAAAATAAAGAAAGAATCAAAACAAAGTAACAAAGAAAAAATCCTAAGCACTTTCAGGGATCTACCCCTTCATCAGACAACAGTTAAAAATCCCATAATTCATTAAATACTGGAGGTTAGTCACATGATGTTTCAAAATTTCAGTTGTACCCAATAAGGTCATAACAATTAGTGCATCAGTACATATTAGCACAGTTATGCAATTAAAGAGACCATACACTAAAGAAATTATAGCTAAGATGAATAAGAAATGTGTATAACCTTGTATGGTGTATAATTATATATAATAAAAACTTTTTTGAAAAGAGTGAGGGATGGGCTTTGTTTTACAAAGATGGGAAGTTTATTCCATATATGAGGTAGCATTTGAGATACAAATTTGTCTCTCCAGCAAGTTCTGACTCACAAATAAGGTTCAGGTCCATCAAATGTGTAACCTTGTCTAGTTTTTCTTGTGAATATGTAACATTTTCATCGGGGTTGGATCAGAGAATGCCTTGTAGGTCTGGCATAAGTCCCCTCTCAATAAACAGTATAACATGGACTAAAGGGATAGGGCCTTTAGCCGATCTGCATAAGACACCTGTTATACAATTTGTATTTTTTTAGTGTGAAATCTCTGTAGCTGCTCCAGTTGGTGTATGTGCCTGGTTAGGTACATGCAGAAGGGAGAACTGTACTCGATTATGGGCCAAATGAGGGCTGAGTACAATGGCATTATGACTTCCTTTGATCTTGATGCCATACCTTTACTTATAGGTTGAGCCACACAGAAGTAATTCCTCACTACTGTAGCTACCTAGTAGTCTAAGATTAGGTTACTATCTATCTGTATTCCTAGGTCCCTCCCCACTGGGACTACTTTTAGGGGTTTGCTATCAATATTATAATTTGCAGGGATATCTGACTTATTGAAGGGTATGATTACACATTTTTTAGCATTTAGTCTAAGACCATAGATTTGGCACCAGTCATTTGTCATTTTTAGGCCTGTTTGTAGGATGTCAGCATCATTTGGGGATTCAATGATTGCTCCCAGTTTATAGACATCAGCGAACATGGTGAGCCAAAGGCCCCCAACAATGGCCTTCACTTCACAGAAATATATACCAAACAGGAGGGGTCCCAACACTGAGCCCTGTGGAACACCACTAGTAACAGGTTTCTTATCAGAAGTGGATTCACCTGTCTTAACAACATGTGTCCTGTCAGTGAACCAGTTGGCTATCCATTTAACAATGTAGGGGTTTATGCCTAAATCAGTAAGTTCATCTATGATTCCCAAGTGGGGAATTATGTCAAAAGCTTTGGCCAGGTCTAGATAAGTGGTGTGTACCATTTTACCCTCATCCATGGCCCTGGTGACTTTCTCAAAGAAATCCACCAAACTGAGCAAGCAAGACCTCCCTTTGACAAAGGCAAAGTGGATCTGGTCCAGTGTTTGGAGAGTTTCTATGTCACTATTGATCAGGTCCATAATAATTCTCTCCATGGCCTTTCAGATAAAACTGGTTAAGCTTATGGGTCTATAGTTCTATGGGTCAGTTGCTGGGCCCCCATTGTGCAGAGGGACAACTGTTGCAGTCCTCCATACCTATGGGACAAAGTCCATCTGGAGGCTGTGGCTAAAGAGGGGCTTCTAGTGGCCCTAATAGATTCCATTGTAAGCTATTTAAGAAGCATCCTGGAATGTTGTCAGGACCCATGGAGGCTGTGTTTTTGACTTTAGTAAGCACAGTGAGAACCTGTTCCCTCATAATGACCAGTATGGGGATGGTTGCAGCTATTTCTTTGGGTGTGGTAAGGAGGTGATAGGGGTGGAGTTTGAACTGAGCCTTTCAGCCAGCAGGTTTGCTATAGTTTCAGGCTGGGTGTAAGTGTTGCCATTCATGATTAACTTGATACATTGCTGAGCATTTCTCCTTAGGTTACGAACATAATTATAAAAGCCTTATGGTTATCTTTACCCTGGGAGACGTGCCTCCCCTTCTAAACCCTATCTTCTTTCCCGCCCTGCCCTGACCTCATTTCCTTTATACTTACCCTAGACTTTCTCCTTCTACACTGAGCCAATAACATTCTTATTTCCTGCTAACCACTCCCTCTACCATGAGTTTTCTCCTTTCCTGCCCACCACTCCCAGCTTCATCATTTACCAATCAACTTATTCTCACCATTGTTAAGGACTCAAATGATTGTTTCATATCTTATGAAAAATACTTTCTTTAAACCAATATTTGCTTGAACTCTCTGTTACTCATTACAGTGTTGCTAATTGCTCACTACTAAGTGTTTTGCTTTTGGTCTTAGCATCACTAGAATATGCAACGTATAGTAAGTACTAACCTAATTACAGTGAGCATAATAAACATGTATTTTAATCACCTTTCATTCATGTTGCAACGTAAAACTCATAAATTTCATCCATCCCAGTTTTCACTAATCAAAAAACATTGTAAAACCTTAAAATTATTCTTCTCAGTTAACTTCAAGCACCCATCAAAGAGATTTCTAAAAATCTTAGTCATTATAACCTTTATTCTCCTTCTAGATGGTGACATTCAATTCAGTCCTTGACTAGCCAATGCTATTGTGCAAAGCCTGAGGTGGTTATATAAACAAAGGAAGTATTAGTAACATATAGCCCCAATAGAAAATCTGGTCCTGTTCTGCTGTCCCAAAGTAATAGCAGTTACAGTGTCCTGGATAAAATATCCTCCAATTCCGCCTGCACTCTTCTCCTATAGTTACACGTAAATCTCAAACAACAGGCCTGAGACACACCAGTGCTCTGGTAATGGCATTCACTGAGTCACAGCTCTTCCCAACTCTCATAATCAGGACCAATACCCAGTCTGACAAACCTAACTGACTTATTATATACATTTGGCTTGAGGGTTATGCCATATTTTACACAGCAGTTGTTTACATCCCATCTCTATACTCTAGATCATTAACCACTAAAAAAATAAGCAAAAGGTGTAGCATTCTCTATTAATCACTGCAGGGTAGTATAAGCAGTACTGTAAATATGTATACGTTATTACTTTTATAGTAGGCTTAGTTAGTGTTTGATTTGAACTACATTAATGAGAACTAAACGTTATGCCACTGACGTATGTAGCTATCTGCACAGTGTCTGCCATTACAAGGAGTACTTATTACTTTCTATAATGTGTTCCTTGTTTTAGAATCTACAGAGTTAATTTGCATTCACTGCTGTGGGCCCCTGTAACTTCTCACCCACATGAACACTTGATCACTGTATTAAATTCATACAAAATTCCTGAATTTACCACATATATAATTCTTCTGTAGTCTTCCTATAATGAGTAACATCGAATGTTATAATCTATATTTATTATCAATAATCACTGTCTACATGTGATGCTATATTGTTAATGTAATGTCTTACTATTGTATATCGCACTAGGCATGCATGAAAAGGATCCTTAGACCAACATACTCACCTAGTTAACAAATGAAGTAAACACATAAATGATGGAAACCACACTAAACAGTCTCCTACACTGAAAGGTTTGCAGAAAACTGCTCTGAATTGTTTACTTCCTTACATAGAATTACCCAGCTTGTATCTAAGTGTACCAGCCCTAATAGCAATATTGCAAGCATCACTCTACTTGATGTCATTATCACTGATATACCAGACAAACTGAAATGTATTTATTTGATATTTGTTAACCAAGTTGGTCCAACTAAGCCGCCCATTTTCAGTGGAGACCCGAGCAGAAAATCTCCAAAGAACAAAAGGCAAATACCTAGAAGTTAACAATGCAATCACATAACATAGAAAATGAGAAGCACACAAATCCTGAGTAAAACGAGTGTAACATCCTCACAACGGGGTGCCATAAACAAGTATAATAATACAAGGTATAACAAGCAGAGCAACAAAGTTGTATTTCAGTGAGAATAAGACAATAAGGAGTTAATTAGTTGTGGCAAAGTAAAGGTGAGCAGAGTGAGTAAGGTCATTGTTATATGGGGGCTTGAAATAGATGCAGGTATTCCCAAACTCAGTCTGTGACCACTGTTCTATTTTCTCTACATGTTCTCTCAAATGTCACAAATTTGAACACAAAATACCCTTTTCAGATCAGTCCCTGACTCCACAACTGATCGACTTTCTGCAGAGCTGCAAGGTATTGGCTGGAATGCTTTGTGTCAATGCATTGACTGCATAACTGCACTTTCCATCTTTTATAACCTTCTCACCCTCATGAAAGAAAACCCATACCTAATAAAAAAAAAAAGAGTTTGAGGTAGGTACACCCCATGTATTACTACTAATGTCAAACACTTCATAAAAAACAGGCTTTGGTTAAATGAAAAAATGATTCCCATCAATTCAGATTAAATTAAATTCATATTAACAATTAAAGCATGAAATCAGGATCTCCAGCAAAAATGCCAAACCTGAGTATTTCAGCAAGCTTTAGACCATACTCCTGAGTAACCCAAAACATTTTGGAAGTTTATTATACATCTGGGCACATTGATACTTTTTCCAAAAAAAATTAGAACCAGGCATTCTCTTACTACCAGCCTGACTGAGCAACTAAAAGAAAAGATTAGCAGTCTGCCATGTCCTACCAACCAATCTTTTAACAATACCAGTTGTATTACACACATCTCCCCATGTCACAGATAACTTGATAACCCACAGTTCTATTTCAGAAATATTACCAATCACAAGTAGAGAAACTGCTTGACAATTTAAACTGTGCTTGCAGTCTTAACTTACACATAACAGACATTTTATGAGTACCAGCCATGTCCTTGGTAAACCTATAGAATATCTTTTCTGTCTGACACTACCAAAACCTTATTCCACAGCTGCAAGCATGCACTTGTCATCCTGATTCCTAAGTGCCCCATCCCTCATCTGCCAGTGACATTCACCCAAGAGCCAAGCTTTCTCTCTTCACAAAAAAAAATATTACAAAAAATAGTTTAAAACCATGTCCTTGAATACATCTTAAATTACAACATTCTGGCAGACAGCATGGGTTTTCACCAAACTTTAGCACACTCACGGCAATCTACACATTGTCTGATTACATTTTTGCCAACATGAAGTAACAAAAGCTCTCTGATGCCATATTCCTGGATTGTAAAAAGCATTTGAAACCGTAGACCACAATGTTGGACTTTTTAAAGTATTTGACACTAGACTTTCTATACATGACATTCAATGGCTTGAGAATTATCTTAATAGCAGAACATTCAGGGTGCTAAGGCTAAATAAAACAAAGCACTGAATCAGAACTGATTTGACATGGAGTTTCACAAGGCTTAGTCATTAGACCACTGCTATTTTCCATGTTACTAATTATCTCCCATGGGACCTATCATATATTAGGTGTTATTTTGATGACACTTGTCCAAATCTAATAAGCTCCTTGCCATCCACAGCCATGAGCTTTTAGAAGACTTCAGTGGTATTTATAATTGGCTGACCAATAACAAATCGTCTATAAACACATAAATGTCTTCTATGATGCTATTTGGCTCTCCTAAAATGCTAAAAAATGAACAACTGCTTACTATTACTGACCTATCTGGTATACCACTACATACAACCAAACATCCAAAGTATCTAGGCTTGATCTTAGATAAAAATCTTTTTTTTTTCACCCTCCCACAGAATCACAAATTAATGAAGTTCTGTCACAGCTAAAAGTCTCCTACAAAATGCTCAACTTAACCTTTGAGGCCAGGCATGATATGACCATAAATGAACTCCTGCCAAGACTAGAATATTGCCTCCTGATTGTCTGACTGCTTTCTTCTCAAAATATTACCTTGATTTAAATAGCTGAGAGAAAAAATCTTATATTTATTATACTAGCAAGCAACTGCAGTACGGCACTGTGGCTTCCTATTTCAACAAAGGTATATTTGTTGCTTAACATGCTTAGTTTTAAGATTCTTCCGGAAAAATGCCATCCACCAGCTCTACATAAACTACAGTAAAGGAAACAAATCTATTCCATCAGAAGTCAGGACAGCACTGTATTGCACAAGTCACCTTACACACTTAGACCTATTTGAAGCCATTATGTAGAACTACACCAGCAACACGGAATGACATTCAAGATGAAATTAGGAACATTGATAGTTTCACACGTACAAGAAAACCCCAAAAGAACACACATTCAATGAAAATAAATGTAACTGCTTCAGGTAAGCAAGATGACATCTGCATGCAGCTAGTATATGTCATGTTATTGTGTATAATAAACTTATGTGTCTGTTATGTTGACAGCATGTATAAATGTAGTAAGGAGGGGCAATGTATATAAAGCTAAATCTGATAGAAGTAACTCGTGTTACCACTGAGAATAGCCTACATTGCTGCTACCTTAAATGACAGATAATCATATCTATTTACTATTAGTGTACCTATCCACTCATGTCAGGTAACAGTTCTATGTAAATAACACTATGTGAACTGTACATAATAAATAGTATATATCTAAAACTTGGTTCCCTGAGTTAAGCAGCCAGGATTACAAAATTAAACACCAAATCCAAGTTTGGTCTATAATATGGACAGAAGAAAAAGAACCATCCATACTCCATTACTACTAAGATTTTGCATTCAGCTGACATTGTTAAACATGTTAGTGCCCCACTAGATAGGTCACTTATACTTGAACTGTATGTTGATGCAATAATAAGAGAGGTTATTTGACAATCATCTGGTAATGTATGACTTTTTTGGATCAACCTCATCCTGGTATGTTGACATTATGTTGCCATTATTTAGATAAGTGGTTAGACTGCATATAGATTATGGGTTACCATTCTGTTTTTTTTATATAATGTGAAAGTGGTCAAGAAATTAGAAAGGATCCATGATATTTTACTAAGGAAATAAGTTATACGAGAAGAGTTAGCTACATAGAAAGAGTTATACAGCTGAACTTGGTTTACTATGGTTTGTGCGAACGATAGTCTGTCAGCAGCACTGCTGACAAAAATCAAAATGTCGTGCACAAAATTCAAATGGATGGGATGGTCAAACACACATATGCAAATGCAGTAGTGCATTCGCATAAGTGTATTTGACTGTGTAGTGCATTTGCATAAGTGTATTTGACTATCTGCACAGAGATCGCAGTACAGTGGGGATTGAAAATTCACCCATATCCCCACTGTAATGTGATCTCAGAGTTAGAATATATTAGTAGTGGAGGGTGCAGCCCTCCACAGGGGGTGCAGGGGTGCTTGCCTCACTGCAAAAACGTGATATGTCATATAGTAGTCTGATTTACATCAGCTCCTATATGGCTATCACGTGATGGTTTCGGTAACAATGGCAACTCAAATGTGTCGATCATTTGGGTCCACATTGTGGCCATTTAAAATGTCTGTGTTCGGTATTACTTTTTGTTGTTTTGAATGGCAAATGTTTTGCCATTCAAACAAACGATAGTAAACCGCTGAATTTACATGCTGTGAGATAAAGTCTTCGTAGAAGTAACACATTCTTAGTGTTGTTAGGAGTTCTTTTATATTTTGTTGCACTGCCTTGACCTCTGCACATTTAATCTGCATCAGCACTGTCTTTATTGTTTAAGTAAAGTTTTATTTATTCAGTTTTAAAATGTCATAGCTGTTATTTCTTATTTATTTATGTATTAGCATTTCCTATGAAGAAGAGATTTTTATTATTCTTATTATTATTATGACTGCTTAAAACTATAGGTTGGCAAAGTCATGGTTTCTACCTCTAGCAAGACTACATCGAAAGTGTTTTGAAGGAGACCAAAACAATGAAACTGCAGAACACTGAAAAGCGCGAAATTCAAAATCCTGGTGTTATGGGATTTTGATTTAGCGCTTTTGGTGTTCCGCTGTGGGTGAGTATGCATGCATAAGTGTATTTGTGAGGGGTAGTGCTATGTGTAAGTGTGTGTTGTGATTGTGGTGCGTGTGTGTGTGTGTGTGTGTGTGTGTGTGTGTGTGTGTGTGTGTGTGTGTGTGTGGGACTGTAGTGTGTGGGTGTGAGTTTGCCTTGTGTGTCTGTGCGATCTCAGAGTTAGAATATTAAAGTAAGGGGGTGTGGGGGGTGCAGGAGGGCTTGCCCCCCTGCCTATTTGTAGGATAGGGTGGTGTGGTTGGTAGTATGGAGCAGTTGTGTATGTATTTGTGAATGTTTTTTGTGTGTGTTATACTTACGTAGTTTTCGGTGTTGTGGGGTTTCGTTGTTTTGGTCTCGGTGTTTTGGTCTTCGGTGTTGTGAGGTTTCATTGTTCTGAAGTAGACCTGGCCAGAAACACTGGATATAACAATGTATAAACTTATTCGCACAGTTTGGAAGCTGAAGTTCAGCAACTCAAACCCAGATTTACAAGGAACTACAGTTTCTACAGTTTTCTTCTTGCTTTCCACACAAAATCCTCATCATTTTTAATAACTTATAACATCGTGTTTTTTAAGTAAAGTTGCTGAAACTGTTTACATATTCAAATAAAGCTAACAAAGGATAGCAACAGTTTAACAAAATGTTGCAGTACAATATATGGAAAAGGAATCCAGAGTAAGTCATTTTTTTCAAGTGATTCATTCTATGCCAGAATTCATCATTCAAGCTATGTGTTAGAGCTAGATCACATTAACCAGGTAGTCAGAGCACTTTCCAGTGACAAAGAAAATTAAACAATAAGTTTGAAAAAAGATGAAAATGTCCATGTTTTTATTGATGAGGCAATCCCTACAAAGTATGGGTGGATTTTTCTGCTGTTTAATGGTTTATTCTAAATGTTAATTTTAATACATGTTAATCAGGACTGATTTGACATGGAGTACATGGTAATTAAATGACCTGGTTACTTTAATGTGAAATATAGTTCAAGAGTGTTGAATTCAGTGATTCCATGTACGTTTAAATGACCTAACTGCAAGTTATGAAATATAAACACATATCAACACCCTTTCTAGTGATGAATGTCAGTGAGGTTGCTCCTTTCTCAGTTTTGGGCAATTTATGTTCTTTGCATTTAAGGAATTTTGGAATTAAATGTCACTGTTAAATGCATTGTTGTAGAGGGCAGCTGTTTTCTGTTTAATTTATAAATTCATTTTTTCATTAAAACAATTAACAAGTACTTTGGTTTCCATTATAATATATGCAGGATGGAGTACCCAAATAGATGCCTAGTATGTATGTGTTGCAGTGGTTTGTGGACTTGAAGTGGTACAGTGTAAGTGCTTAAGATCTCTGCAGATGCAGCACATCTGTCTAGAAACCTATGTGGTTAATGCAAACTGTAACATATTAATTTATTTTTATTTATTGCTTTTGATAAAAAATGTCTGACTGGGTAGAAAACCCCTTTTCGGCAGAAGCTTGGGGAAAAAAACTCCACAAGACACAGAGACAAGAGACAAAGTAACATAAGTACATACATACATATATACATAGTGTGATGAATCATTTGAGAATACACTAATGAAAGAAAAACAAGAAAACAATGTTTGAGGAGAACATTGCAAACACTCAAGTCCCAAGTGCTCAAACAACACTGTCTCAAAGCCAGGGACTTGAGTGTTTTGTAGTTCATAAAGGCTGCTGTTCATGCTTGAACTTCAGTATGAGTTCAGGCAAGCAGCTGTGAGGTGGGTGCAGGAGGGGGGTTATAGGGTTAGGCAGAGAAAGGGGGATTCTAGGGTTAGGGAGTAGAAAGAGAGTTTTAGATTAGGGAGTGGTAAGAGAGTTTTATATTTGGGAGTGGTAAGAGAGTTTTAGATTAGGAGTGGTAAGGGAGTTTTAGGTTTATGGAGCAGGAAGGGGGTTATAGGATAAGAAAGCAGGAGGGGAGTTTTAAAGTTAGGGAGTGTTTGAGGAGTTTAAATTTAGACAAGGGGGCTAGAGTTTTAGGTTTAGGGAGTGAATGAGTATTTTAGGGTTAGGGAAGGCAAAGTGAAATTTAGGATAAGGGGCAAGGACTGACGCTTGGTATCGGGTGGGAGTTTTAAGGTTAGAATTTGTGTTCTGGTAGAGCTATACAGTTTTATAAGGTCAGGAGGGCTATGTAAAATGTGAGATTTGGCTAGTGGGAGTGTGAGCACTTGCTTTCTCAAGCAAGTAGAAGTGAACAAGTGTATCACAAGTTAACACTTGAGCACCTGTAGCAGACTCTTGCTTCAGCATACTATATGTAGAAAACAAAACCATTAATAAGACAAATATGAAAAGTCAAACTACAAACAGAATATAATCATGACACAGATAGTGATTTGAAAAATCATTCAAAGGTAAATCATAATAAGTTTTAAACAAACAAGTTTACACTCATATAATTTATAATAGGATAGTGGTAACATGAACTTTCATAACAATGTAAAGTGGCAGAGAGTATGAAAATGTGTATGTAGCCAAGCAGATGGGCTAATACATACGATTACTGACCCAGTGGCCATTTTAGAGCAGGATGGGATGGATTGGGTAAGGATAGTTAATGGAGATTAGTCAAGTGTGGTAAATATGCAAAGGCAAACAACCCTTAGGTATTGTTTCAATAATAGCTTAAATTATTTCTGGTTGTTAATTTGTCTATATAACATATAACAATCTAGTAGAAGGTAGTGGGGTTAGTTACTGAAGCCTGTAATTTTCCAAAAAACATTTCCAACATGTTTCTTCACTTTTTGATACATTTTTAAACAATTTTCTAGTGCTCCTACTAAACAGGAAGTAGCATTAATTCTAATTCATTCACTACTGGACAGGCTAATAATAATCATGCTTCTTAAGAAAATGACTGTAATCAAGTCTGTCTACTTACTATGTTGCACTTACATTAACAAGATTTTATCTTTCTTTGCAGGTATAAGATGCATTAGAAGCCAAAAGTACAAAATTATTTCCCTGTCTGTTATTACACTATTACAGTCTTTAATACATATATATTTTTGTTTGCACCCCTCCCGCCACAAACTAATGGCTGACTGTATTACCTGTATACACTCACCCCACTCATTCCTCACTGCCACACCAGATGAGCACACTATGTCCCTCTGCACCACCTTACTCATATGTGTTAACCATAGCCCTAACCCCAAATTTACACATTGAACACTAAACACCCTTTCTCAAATATTACCATTAAACAAGACACACACATACACACACAAGCGCATGCACACGCGTACACACACATACACACACAGTGAATACACACCACTGCATAAGTGTAATACTGAAGCTATCACCTTCCCTAGCCCTTAGTCTAGCACTAACCTACAAACCCTTTTACACACACACACACACACACACACACACACACACACACACACACACACACACACACACACACACACACACACACACACACAGTGCACTCTCACCACTGTAAAAGCATAATACTGAAGTTATCCCCTTCCCTAGCCCTTACTCTAGCACTAACCTGCAAACCCTTTTACACACACACACACACACACACACACACACACACACACACACACACACACACACAGTGCACTCTCACCACTGTAAAAGCATAATACTGAAGTTATCACCTTCCCTAGCCCTTACTCTAGCACTAATCCCCTTCCCTAGCTCTTACTCTAGCACTAACCTGCAAACCCTTTTACACACACACACACACACACACACACACACACACACACACACACACACACACACAAACACACATTTACACACACACACACACACACACACACACACACACACACACACACACACACACACACACACACACACACAGTGCACTCTCACCACTGTAAAAGCATAATACTGAAGTTATCCCCTTCCCTAGCCCTTACTCTAGCACTAACCTGCAAACCCTTTTACACACACACACACACACACACACACACACACACACACACACACACACACACACACACAGTGCACTCTCACCACTGTAAAAGCATAATACTGAAGTTATCACCTTCCCTAGCCCTTACTCTAGCACTAATCCCCTTCCCTAGCTCTTACTCTAGCACTAACCTGCAAACCCTTTTACACACACACACACACACACACACACACACACACACACACACACACACACACACACACACACACACACACACACACACACACACCATACCTCTCAACTTAGAGCATGAAATCAGGACAAAGACATAAATAAAAGTGGGGAAAAGGCCCAAAAATAGGGATAATTTTTAAATATTGCTCTTACAAACTTAGAAAGTTGATAGAATAAAAGGTTTTACATTCCCATGAATTTTCTAAAGAGTATGAAGTTTGAAACTCCAATGTCTGTCATTATTTTTTAACTTCAGTCTTTAATGATTTGACACTAAAATGGAGCAAAAATAAGAGGCAAAAATTTGGACATTCTGTGAAAATCTGTACAGTTGAGAAGTATGACACACACACAAATGCATACACATACAAACACATGCACAAACACAAACACAGAAATGATCACACACACACACACACACACACACACACACACACACACACACACACACACACACAAACATGCGTGCACACACACACACACACACACACACACACACACACACACACACATACACACAAACATGCGTGCACACACACACACACACACACACACACACACACACACACACGCGCGCACTCATACACATATCTCCAGTGCTAAAAATCTTGCTATAAATGAACGTTTCAGCATTACTACCTACTCCCACCTATCTACATTTGGCACCCACAATTCACCTCTTCTTGCACTCATTTCACCAAGTTTGACACCAGAAATGGCAATCAGCTAAAGTATTACTAACTGTATGGTTACCATAGATAGATACAGACAACAGCAATGTGTGACAAATAATCGGCATGTAGAACACCCTATTTTTACACCATTCAAGAAGTATGCCTGAGTAAGGGTGCATGGGTAAAAATGAATTTCAATACCATAGTTTCATAGTTTCATAGTATAGTACTAGGCTATCCGCCCTAGGGCATTTATAAGCCTAGCCAAAGTGTATGTGACTTTCGCCACCCCATGTAATGATACAAAAGTGTACAATTTAAATTAAATTTAGTTTACTGTGCCTCTATCTAGCAATGACACAGAGATGACCCCCGGGGTAAACCTACGATCACCCATCCATTCGTCCAGATTTCTCTTGAAGAGAGTCAGTGAGGGGCTCTGACTAACATGGACAGGTATCCTGTTCCAGTGTGCAGGAAGCCTCTGGGTTATGAATCTGTCCTTCCAGCATGTCCTATTCATACTTGTGCTGAGGTTTAGATCTTTAGCTCTCATGGCTCTGATGGATTTGGATTTTTTGAGGTGGAGCATGTCCATTAATTCTGAATTGGACATGGCCTTGTACGTAAGGCACAGATCACCTCTGAGCAGGCGGTATGCTACTGAATAGAGCTGGAGCTTTTTCAGTCTGGCAGTGTATGACATATGCTGGAGACCCTTGATCCTCTTGGTAAGGTACTTTTGGGGTCTCTCCAGCTGCTGCAGGTGCCGGGTGAGGTACATACCAAATGGGGCATTGTACTCAATCATAGGCCTGATAAGGGAGGAATATAAGGGTACAATGGCATCCTTTGATCTGGATGTGAATCCCTTCATGATAAGGTGGGTAAGGTAGAAGGTCTTTCTAACCACTTTGGCGACGTGGGTGTCAAATGAGAGGTCACTGTCAACTTGGGTCCCCAGGTCTCTGATTACTTTTTCCATACTTAATGGATTACCACCTTTGTGGTAATTTGTGGGTACTTTGTTTTTTCCAAAGGGGATGACTATACATTTTTTGGCATTCAGTTTAAGGCCATGACTCTGGCACCAGTCGTCTGTTTCTGTGAGGCCCTTCTGGAGGATGCATGTGTCAGCTGGTGTGTCGACTATGGCACCTAGTTTGCAGTCGTCTGCGAACTTTGTCAGCCACAACCCCCCTATGTTTGCCTGCACATCTGAGAAATAAATGCCGAACAAGAGGGGTCCCAAGACAGAGCCCTGTGGGACTCCACTTGTGACTGGCTTAGAGTCTGACATAGCTCCAGCTATTCTGACTTTGTGGGTTCTGTCCTTTAGCCAGTTTGCAACCCATCTTGTGACAAACGGGTTTACATTTAAGCTGTTGAGCTTGTCTATGATGCCTGAGTGGGGTATTGTGTCAAAGGCTTTTGCCAGATCCAGGTAGGCTGTATGAACTGCTTTGCCTTCATCGATGGCTCTAGTGACTGTTTCAAAAAAGTCCACCATGTTTAAAAGACAGGATCTGCCTTTTACAAAGCCGAACTGGGTAGGGTCAATTGTCTGTAGGTCCCCGATGTCTTTGTTTATGAATTCCATAATGATCCTTTCCATAGCTTTGCAGACCAGGCTGGTTTATGGGGCGGTAGTTTTCAGGGTCTGTAGAGGTGCCACTTTTGTGGAGTGGGACCACTGTAGCTGTATGCCAGTGTTCAGGGACGTATCCTGTAGCAAGGCTAAGATTAAACAGTGTTCTTATGTGTGGGTTTAGCTCCTCTAGGAGTTCATATAGCACGCAACCCGGGACACCGTCAGGTCCCATGGATGCTGTATTTTTAGCTTTGCTGACGGCAGCTCTCACCTGGACATCTGAGATTTCAGGGAGGTTGCATTCAGCTGAGATATTTATTTCATCTTTTGGGGGAGAGGGAGGGGAGAAATTTGCAGTGAACCTGTCTGCCAGTATGTTGGCAATATCTGTGGGGTCAGTATTTTTTGCCATTATGAACTAACTCTGCGCATATCTGAGGGTTTCTGCCAAGGTTTCTAACATAACTGAAGAAGGCCTTGTGATTATCTTTAGTGTCCTTCGCGATTTTTCGCTCGAAGTTGGCCTTTGATGATTTTATTAGTTAACGTAGTTTTTTGCTAGTACTGATCAGGGATGGCTTCCCTTTATGGGATTTTGCTCTGTCTTGCAGTAGCTTCCTTCTCTTGTTATAAAGTTTGTTTATGGCTGGGGTCCACCAGATAGGATGCCTGCCTTTGGTGGAAAGGGTCTTGGTTTTATTTGGGATTGCATGATTCATGCATTCTTGGAGATGCCCGTAGAAAGCATTTGTGAAGGATTCAGCAGTGTGGGATGTGGTTTCCACTGGCCCAGGGGGCTTGAAGGATACCATTTCAGTCCTAAGGAGTGTAAAGTTGGCTTTTGAGAAGTTTCTTACTGTGGTCTTTTGTGCTGGGGGTGGAGGTGGGATATGAATATCTAGGGTTATTAGTTTATGGTCTGATCTCACTAGTGAGGGGTATACTTCTGGTGTTGAGCATTTTGTCCCCATGTTTGTGATGATCAGGTCAAGTATATTATTTCCCCTTGTGGGGGAGGTGACTAGTTGTTCCATCGCATTTGAGTTGATGAATTCCAGGAACTTTTGGGCTAGGGTGTTGGGGCTTGAGTAATGCACCCAGTCTATGTTTGGGCAGTTGAAGTCTCCCAATATGATGGTATTTGGTGAGACATTCATATCCTCCAGTGTCTTCAGGAAGGCTGAATGGAGTTTCTGAGATTTCGAGGGTGGTCTGTAGCATGCTACAAGTTGTATAGCAGTTTTGCCTACGGTTAGTTGCACATGGATGGTCTCCGATGCTTCGTGCGTTGCCACTAACCTGGAGGTGTGGGTGTCTTTAATGAATATGGACACTCCCCCTCCTTTTATGGTTCGGCCCAGGTTTTGGGACCGAAATGCATGATACGAGGTATAACCTGGTAGGGCTGAGGTGCTTTCAGGAGCCTTGAACCAGGTTTCAGTTACTGCACAGACATCGATGCTCTCCATACTGAGGAGTGCTTCTGGCGTTGAGCAGCATTACCCTTAGTTTTTTTCCTTTATTGTTTTCTAAGGTGGTGGGTTTGTCTTTTGAGCCTTGCCTAAAAAAGGCACTATGGGGGTGGCAAGAGCCTTAGCCAATATCCGGAAGCCCAGTGGTGACAGGTGCAAGCCATCCCTTGCAAAGCAGCATGGCTTGTCCAGCATGTCATCCCAAGCAGACAGACGTTGGATCCCCCTAGAATGACACCAGTAATTGAGCCAATTATTAAAGCTGATCATCTTGTCTTTATATTGTGGCATCATTCTTGGTGAGGGCAAGATGCTATGCAGGGTCAGGGTCATACCGGCCTGGGCTACATAATCAGAGAGCTCCTCTATGTCTCTTTTCATGTAGTCCAAGGAGGTACGTCTCAGGTCATTCGCGCCGGCATGGACAATGACGGAGTCATATTTGTACTTGCTTTGGAGTGACCTGAGTGCTTGTGTTATGTGGCGGATCCTAGCTCCCGACAGGCACCTCACCATTACCCTCTCTTTGTTCAGCCTGGTAAGCAGGACGTCAGTGTGTCTGACTATAGAGTCACCTATTACTAGTGTATCAGGCATGGTGTTTCACCTTAAGGGCTGTGATTGTTTGGCACACTGACTTTGTGTACTATGTGTTGCTTGTGCAGAGTTTTGAGGTGGTGTTTTCTTGGATGTCTGCTTTCGGAGCCTCTGTTGTTTCGGTAAGTTTTTTATTAGAGCCTCCGAGTATGTCTTTGTGTTACTATGTGTTTGGTTTGCAGTTGTGGTTGGTTTATGTGAGACTGGGTTTGTTGTGTGTGCGGTTACCTTCTCCTCCTGTCTGGTCTTGCTAGTCCTGTGTTGAGAGAGTTCAGCCTCCAGTTTGGCTATATAGTTGCATCTCTCACATGTGTTTGTGTTTATTGGGAGGAGAGAGGGTTGTCTGTGTACATGAGACAATTGTAACATTGTCTCAGGATTCCCAGATTAACCAGCTGAACTGGAGAGGACGTCAGTAATATACCACTCGACATGCCAGAATAGTATAAGGGGGTGATGTGTAACTGGGTCAGAGAGAGGACTTTGAAGGGAAGTGGGTATTAGCACGGGTTGTAGGTGGATGTAGTGCTTACATTAGTTTAAGGGTGCTTCACTTAAAAGAAAGGTTTTAGGAGCAAGTGCTAGGCTTATGATAAAGCGAATAGACTGATTTTGTTGAAAGTAGAGCTTTCTTAAGGGAAAAATTGAAGTGCAGACTTGGCAGAGCCAGGAATAGTTTAAGCCTGTTTAACCGGTGCTGCACTATGCGCACAATCGCACAAAGCCGCGCAAATGTGGATTTTAAACAGGGAACTTCAAAAGAGCTGGAAATGGTCCAAAATGACCAATTACTACAAGCTCTTGTGCTGAGGTCACTCCTTCAGGGACAGATACACTGCTCAAGGCTCCCCACTCCCACTGGTGAGCAAAGAAACTTCCTTCTATCCAAGTAAGGCAATGGACAACACAGGAACTACACCACAGTCCAGAATACAGCAAAGCCTGTATACTGGTCTAAACTAGTCGAGAAAGGTGGGAAAACAAGGATTTTTTTTTTTTTTTTTTTTTTTTGGTTAAAAAGTACACAGAAATGCAGGAAAAACAGTAATAAATCACTTACACAGGCTAGCTCACTTTAGTGGGTAGCCTCAACAGTTAAATTAAACAACAAACTTTCGACCAAATGTAACTTTAAGTGCAGATAATATACAATGCAAAAAACAGGTAATAAAGCAGTTTAAACTTGTTCAAAGTAAGAAAAGGAAGGTCTCTCAGGTAAAAACAGCAAAAAAAAAAATACTTAGATCAGGAAAGTAGTCGCTTTTCTCAGTTCTCTGCTGCTAGCACCACTCTGCAGGACCACGAGGAGCTGTTTCTGAGTAGTATAGCCAGAAAAAAAAAACGCTCAGGGGCAGATTTTAAACAGGGAACTTCAAAAGAGCTGGAAATGGTCCAAAACGACCAATTACTACAAGCTCTTGTGCTGAGGTCACTCCTTCAGGGACAGATAGGCTGCTCAAGGCTCCCCACTCCCACTGGTGAGCAAAGAAACTTCCTTCTATCCAAGTAAGGCAATGGACAACACAGGAACTACACCACAGTCCAGAATACAGCAAAGCCTGTATACTGGTCTAAACTAGTCGAGAAAGGCAGGAAAACAAGGATATTTTTTTGTTTTTTTGGTTAAAAAGTACACAGAAATGCAAGAAAAACAGTAATAAATCACTTACATAGGCTAGCTCACTTTAGTGGGTAGCCTCAACAGTTAAATTAAACAACAAACTTTCGACCAAATGTAACTTTAAGTGCAGATAATGTACAATGCAAAAAATAGGTAATAAAGCAGTTTAAACTTGTTCAAAGTAAGAAAAGGAAGGTCTCTCCTATAAAAACAGCAAAAAAAATACTTAGATCAGGAAAGTAGTCGCTTTTCTCGGTTCTCTGCTGCTAGCACCACTCTGCAGGACCACGAGGAGCTGTTTCTGAGTAGTATAGCCAGAAAAAAACTGCTGAGGTGCAAATCATAGGGGGACAGGTAATATACTCTGGATGCAATGTAATTCACCTAGTAATGTATGAGTTACTTAAAATCCAGATGTGCCTATAATTACATACTGTAAAGTTTTATATCTTAACAGAACATATGCTCTGTGTCCTGGAGCTAAAATAGAGCTTTCTTTCTTTCTTTCTTTCTTTCTTTCTTTCTTTCTTTCTTTCTTTTTTAAACAGCTTTCTTATCATTGTAAAAAAGACAGTTTGGTACCACATTTCTGTTATAGATATCCTATTAACCTTGCTATTGTTCTTTCTTGTCTGTTTCTTAACATAGAGAAGCTTAAAATAAGCCATTCTTTAAGTGCAATAATGCCCTCTAAGCTGAGCAAGGTGGCCATTGTAGGGAAGTAATAAATCTTTCAGGAGTGGGGTGTGTGAGGAAGTGGTAATTCATATGGAGTTTATAGCGAAGCACAATATTGTTTGTACAAGCATTTTTTTTCCTTACAGTCATTTTGTGAGGGGAAATTTTAAGTGTGTGCTGAACATAATAGGCAGATTTCTCCTACCCCTCACTTATCTCCCCCCTTATTCCTCACTTAACTTTCTCCTTCCTTCCCCAATACTCCTTCTTCTTTTCTCCTTCAGTTGCCTGATTCTGTTGTTTATCTCCTTAAGCAACAGTTTCCAAACCCCTTGAAATTTGTATCTAGTTTGTCTCAAAAGTTTATTAGTGTACATCCTATTTAAACTAATTTCATATTTTTAGCCTTGTTTTTTTTCTACAGTTTACATCATATTAATTTCCCAAAATTAATGCTATATGAATATTGTACTGTACACATTATGCAGTCTTACATGATTATTTTACTGTGACAACATTGTACTCTGTGAAGCTTTTCTCTCTGGGCCTCCACTGAAAACAGACTATTTAAGGCCCAGTCAGACTTTCCCAGTAAACAAATGGAAATAAATAAATAAATAATTAACAATGTTTTATACATGTCTACCAACTAGTCACATTGCTTGTTTTTTTCTGAGTCCATTTTATATATATATATATATATATATATATATATATATATATATATATATATACACACACACACACACACACACACACACACACACACACACACACATAGCCATACACTCAGGCACACATTAGGGGTCCTAATGGAGAGATGAAAAGTCAGCAAGCAAAGCAGAGTAGTAGTGCTGAAATTGAATTCATCCTCAAGTCTTGATGAGTACCTTCGCGAGGTGGACCCTGTTTTTCACAAAACCTCACCAAAGCGACACTGATATATAGACTCTATTTATATATCATATATCATGGACAGCAGTAAGTCAAAAACAAAAAAAGACAGCTGGGTGCACAAGACCCAGGATAAACAAGTACCCAATCCTGGTAGGTGCACTGGTGCCAGGACTGGAAAAATGACAGTGTAGAATCCTCAAAATACAGAAACATTCCTACAATGGGGCCAGGCCAGGCCCAGGGGGAAGATGGCCCCCCTGTTGTAGAAGGAAGTAGCAGTCAACAAAAATCACAAAAATTGATTGGCCAAAGAAGAGTCATAAAGATGATAGAGTGGACTATTGAGGATAAGAAAGAAATTATGTATTGTTACTGTTATGTAAAAAGCCCAGAAATTCCAGACACAAGATATATAAAACGATTAAGAGAGAAATTAGAGGAAAAAAAATACTTCTACAAGAAAAACTGTCAGAAGCTTCAAATAAAAATTTGTGTTCATTAATACAACAGATTTTTGAAAAACAATATCTAGATCAAGAAATTTTGATCTGTTTGGAAAAAGAAACATCTGAGGAAATGCAAAAATATAAACAACAAAACCTAGAGATATTTGAAAAATATAAAAAAGAAATATGGACATGGGAAAAGAAGAGAGATTTGATATGGTGCAATATTAATGCAAAGGGGAAAGCCAAGTTAACTAATATAGAGAAGGCAGTGCAAAACATATTCGAAGAGAAATACAGGCAAAAGCATCCAGATATGGAAAATTTCACAATAAAAAGATTAATAGCACAAAGATGTAATGTGGAAAAGAAGATTAGTAAAGCAGAAGTTAAAGAAATAGAAGTTGAAGTTATGGAGTGCCTAAGAAGTGAAGGATTAAATGTAGAAGGTCTAAAACAGACTACATCACAGCATGATGGAGTGAGTCCCCAGAATAAGGAAAAGCAAGACGATCAGGAGACATGTGAAGAAGAAATATGGACAGGGGAAAGGAAAACAGATTTAATATGGTGTAATATTTATGCAAAGGAGAAAGCAAAACTAACTAATAAAAAAGAGCAGCACCAAAGATATTTGAAAAGAAAGGGTTCCTATCAGAAGAGTGAACGCTTAAATTAGCGAGTGCTCTTATATCGAACTTTAAAACATGAAACCTGAAAATGTCGAAGGCAAGGAACATCATTTTTTTTCCCAGGGAAAAAAAATCAATGGGCCATTCTCCGGACTTTGCTGTTTTCTCCACTGTGGTGCAATCTCGGAGTTGGTATATTTAAGTTGGGGGGGATAAGCTCCCCACTTTATTTTGCCTGTACATTGTTTTTTTTTTTTTTTTGGATCAGAATTTTTTTTTCTCTAGGATCTGTTCCTTCAACATTTTAAGGTTTCGCATTTTTAAGATCGATAAAAGAGCATTCACTATTTTTAGCATTCGATCTTCTGATATAGACGTGAAGAGAAATACAGGCAAAGGAATCCAGATATGGAAAACTTTACAATACAAAAAATAAGAAGATTAAGAGGAAAAGTAGAAAAAGAGATTAGTAATGGAGAAGTCAAAGAAACAGAAATTAAGGTTATGGAACAGCTGCAAAGAAAAGGATTTAGTGCAGAAAATCGAATGCAGAAAGCACCACAACAGGATAGAGCAATGGATATCTAAATTAAGGGGAAACCAGTGGAACACGAAGCAAATGGTCAGGTGCCATATCAAGAAATTTTGGAGCCTTCCAGAGGAAACCAGTATAAACGTTCACTTGAAGCTAGACAGCAAAGGAATGAACAAGAAACTGTGGAAACTCTGATGCAGTCAATGTTGAGGAGTGATAGGCCAGTGAGTTCCCATATGATAGAGCAACAGATGGCACAGGATGAAGTTGAAGAGAAGTGCCACAGGAAGATGCTACAGAATCTTCTATAGAATGCCCGCAGGAAACAGAAAACAAGGGATGTGCCCTCAGTTTGAAAGAAAATGAGTTAAGAGAAGAGTTGCTTGATTTAATAGACATAGACAGATATATCAAGATCAATGAAAGAAATAGACTGCAGAAGGTTAATAAAACCCCAAAAGTCAGAAGTTTGATAAAACAAATAAATGCAGTAATTAGGACTGTTCATAGAGATCCATGCGATATAACAGAAGTAAACAGAATATATTACTATGCTGCTAAATTAATAACTGATAAACACAGGGTAGCATAGGAAAGGAAGGGGCAAAAGAGAATACCATCATGGAAATATCAAATGGAGAAAAACTATAAAGCAGCTAAGACAAGAAGTGTCACTGTTAGACGATTATATATAAAAGAGAGAACAGATCAACAAAAATACTAAGAAAGATAGATGTGATAAAAGCAATGCACAATATCAGAACAGACCAGGATCTATCATGTACTATCACAAATAGCAAACTAAAAATGTCAGCACAGGTGGAAAGACTTAAAAGATACGAAGATAAATATAAAGGATAAGCAAATTTATTGATGATCCAAAAAAATTTATAGAGAATTGAGAAATAAGATAAAAGGAATTGAAAGACTGCCAAAAACAGAAGAAATAAATACATTTTGGAGAAGTATCTATGAAGATCCTGTGGAACATAACAAAGATGCTAAATGGATAGAAGAAGTAAAAGAAAGAATAAGAGAGTTAAAGGTACAGGATATGAAATGGGATGAAGTAACAGCTAGAGAGACTGAAACAAAGTTAAGAAAAGTCTCTAACTGGAAAATCCCAGGTCCAGATGCAATACCTAACTTTTGGCTGAAAGTATTAACATCTTTGCACGAGGATTTAGCCATGACTAAGAACTACCTGTATGCGCACCCCAAACAGACACTGCACTGGTTAACATCAGGAAAAACAATGCTCTTACTTAAGAATGAACCTGTAAGCTACCCTAAATATTATAGACCAATAACTTGTCTTCCAACGACATATAAACTATACACAGGAATTGACGCCGTCAGAGTTTATAGTCATTTAGAAGAAAATTCAATGATGGCAGTAGAACAAAAGGGCAATAAAAGAAAGTCATATGGAACAAAGGATCATTTGTTGTTAAATAAAGTTATAGTAGAGAACTGTAAAAAGGGGAAGAATCTATGTATGGCATGGATTGACTATAAAAAAGCATCTGATAGTATCCCACATTCATGGATAAAAGAGTGCTTAAAAATGTATAAGATACACCCTACACTGATTGACTACATTACAGCAACCATGAAACAATGGCAGACCACTTTGCAATTAAGCCATGATAAAGGAAAGATTATTATCCCAGGGGTAAAAATTCAAAGTGGGATATTCCAGGGTGACTCTCTGTCACCATTGCTATTCTGCCTTGCCATTAATCCATTAAGCTGTTTACTTAACAGCTTAGGCATGGCTACAATTTGTCTCCTAGAAAACAACAAAGTCTAATGACATCTCATCTTCCCTTTGTCGATGATTTAAAACTGTATAGCTCATCAAATGAGGACGTGAAAGCACAGCTGCAGGTTGTCAAAACTTTTTCAGATGATATTGGAATGTCATTTGGTCTTGATAAATGTGCAAAAGCAACCTTTAAAAAAGGAAAACTGCAGCACCAGGAAAAATCATTTTGGGACAAGAATGTGATATAACAGAACTTGAGCAAGATGGAGTGTATAAATACTTGGGAACTGATGAAGGATCAGCAATAAAACATGAACAAATGTGAATAAATCTCAGTAAGGAATACTTTAGAAGACTTAAATTAATCCTGAGAACAGCATTGACATCTAGGAACAAAATCCAAGCTATAAATCAGTTTGCTCTTCCTGCCCTAACTTACAGTTTTGGAGTGACTGACTGGCCCCAAAAAATGTTGGATTGATTGGATATTAAAACAAGAAGGATGTTTCATGCTCATCAAATGATTTATAAAAATCAGTGCATACCAAGATTATATATTCCCCATTCTGAAGAAGGGATGGGCCTCCTTGAAATTGATTACATGTATAGATCTACAATCGTGGTACTCCACACATATCTACTGACCTCACAAGATCCAAATGTAGTGAAAGTTTTGAGACATGAGGAAAATAAATCTAAGATGACTTCTCTGCTTAATTTAGCAGAAGCATATCAACGTCAAGCAGGAATGGAAATCAAACCAGATGTGGATAAAAAAATCAGGCATCAACTGAATGTGCCAAAAAACAAAAAAAAAGAATATAAAGTGAAGGACCAGATGAGAAGGCAAGAAATGTGGAAAAAACATAAATATAGTTGCAAGTATAGAAATCGTCTGGAAGAGCCTGAGGTTGATCAAGAACAGATGCAGGAATGGTTGAGGAGAGGCGAGTTCAAACCAAGAAATAAAAGGTTAATACTGGCAGCCCAAGACAGTGGGCTATGTACATGCTAGTTTACAAAGTCCATTAAACATGTGGGAGAAACAGACAAATCTAGGTTTTGTGGAAGTGAATTGGAAACAGTCACACACCTCATTGCTGGTTGCGACACACTAATGGCAGAAGGACTGTATACTGAAAGGCATAATAATGTGGCGAGACTATTGCACTGGGGATTGTGCAAACATTATGGTACTGAAGTGGCTGAAAAACACTAGAAACATGAGCTACAAAGCATCATAGAAAATGATGAGGTTTATATCACATGGGATCACCCATTACCAACAGTTCAAAAGATAGATTCTAGAAATATGGATATAATGGTTCAAGAAAAGAGGACAAAAGTAGCATTGATCATTGAAATCACCACACCCAGTGGCTACAGTGTCTTGTGTACGGGGAGACACAAAGTCATAAAATACCAGGATCTGCAGGCAGAAACTAGAGCAATGTGGAAGAAAGATACCCAGACAGTTCCAACAGTAGTTGGAGTAACTGGTCTTATAAAAAAGAATTTACAATCATATTTAGATATCTTACCAATCCATGTAACCCCATACGAATTGCAGATGGAGTCATTACTGGGCACATTGTGGGTGCTGCGAAGAGCACTACTGGCTGACATCAAACAGTGAAACAATACTAATTTCATGAACTTTAATAGTACTCTGACTTAGGAATGGAGTCCATTCCCATCATGGTATTAGAAACCCAAAAGACTGGGAGAAATTAAAAAGACAGACACACACATATGATACCTTTACAGCTTAAACAACAGCCCCATACCACATTGTACAGCAACTAAACAGGAAATGACAAATCATAAATGAAATCCAAAAAAATAGCGATAGGGAAAATGGGTCCAGATGGATTACCAAAAATCAAACTCATCCACTGAAAAAATAATGAAGTTTATTGAGTGCTTTTGTCCCCAAGAATGGGATTTCATCAGAATACATCACACATTAGATCACTTAACTATATATAATTATTTAATGAAATCAATAATAATTTAAAGAAGTAATTAAAAAAACATTTAAAAAGACATGCCCACGATAATTATAATAAAGATGCTTGCACAGAAATGAACTAATATGAATACTGAAAATATTATTTAAAGTGACAACACCATACATTCAAAACTTATAATTTCGAAGCATTTAATTTAAGTAATGGTTTAAATTAAATAAATTTATTCAAATCTGGCATTGTATGCACATTCAGCCTAAATGCAAATTTTTGTAATTGGAGAAAGGAGCAAATGGATAAACTGAATGACAGTTCTACACCTTCGACCATTAATGATGGAGTCCACCTGTGGAAGTTAACATCTGAAGTTTCTACTGTGAAAGGAGATATGACAAGACTGATCAAAATGTTTTGTAATGGTCGGCAGAGAACCTACTATTTCAGCTTGATTAGGTCCTTACTGCAGTAGTTCTGGAATGTCAGAATGTACATGAGACAAAAAAAAGATGACCAGAGTGGAGACTCTGCAACTGGGTAAAAGTTACCTTAGACAATGTCTTAAGTACAGGTAGTGCCTCAAGGGCTTAAGGTATTGAAGTTCTATTTTGGGTTACATTATGACAGTGTGCTGTATGCTAAATTTGTAAAAATGTTCGATCGCCATGGGTTTGAACTAATGGCACTTTTAATTAAGAACAATGATGCTAATATTGCAACACTGTTAGCAAAGGTAGAAAGCTTAAATATGGATATTCAGCATGATTTGATTTTTGAACAATACAGAGACTTGTACTAGAAGGTTTTTATAATATTGATAGAAAATGTAATGAAGTATTTAAAAGGGAAAAAATGGCTAGAAATATAAAACAGTATGATGACAAATAGGCTTACCCTATTCAGAAGAGTACAATATTTATTAATGATACACGGTTTCATACTTCTAGTATAAATAGTACTTTTACAGTTAATGAGGTTGATTCTGGACCTGAGAGATCCTTCAAGGTGACAACAAGAGAGGGGAATATAGGGGGCAAACTAATTCTTCATTCAATCATACCAATCAGGGAAGTTTTTCAATGCTTCACAGATCTGAACACCTGGCAAGTCGCTCCAAGCAGTTGGTAGATACAGGTCTGGGCATGATTACTTACACTTATCCTGAGGGAAAATTTCACACCAAGAAACCAAAAGAGAAGAGAAGGAAAGGTACAGAGTACTGGTAGAAATGGAGTTATGGATTCTTACAAAGGTCAAAATATTTTTAATTATACCAACAAACTCACTACCAGGGAACATTTTCGTTTATTTCAAGAAGGTTTCAAATTTGTTCTCACAAGAGGCTTTGATTTGGCCGATTCCTTGTGTCTGAATTTTGCACCAGAATATATTAGTCAGAATCTGTGAATGTGTAATCGTTAAGCTGTTACAGCTATGCAGAGTGATAGTACCATCTGTTTAATGTTGTCGACTGCATTATAGCAGCCTTCTGCACTATTCCTGAGCTGTGTAATATTAGTGACTGTTTACTGACAGCCTTTTGCTGTGTTTTATTGTTCTTCTAATTTTAAGATTAGCGACTGCATAGTAATACCAGCTTTTCTACATATGTTCTGCCATTAGTTAATTTTTACCAGCCTAATGCTGTGTTCTCCTTTTATTGATGTGTTTTTTCCTGTTTATGTTAGTGACTATATAGTAATACGTGCCTTCTACTTGGTTCTGCTGTTATATAATCTTACCCGCCTTCTACTGTGTTCTCCTGTCAATGAACCTCTGATACTGTGTATTAAAATTACCTCATCCTTCATGTCCATAACTATCTCTAGCTGGATTCTAAACACATTCTCCCTGCTTGTTCTAACTCTTTTTTTCTTGCTTTTATTGTGTTCCCTTGCCATAAGCCTCTCTGTGTGATTTCCTACTGCCTGATCACCACATCTCCTACCTGGTTTGTACCAAATTTCCTATTCCCCCATTCTCTCTTTTCTTCTCTAACTACCCTCTTTCTGATGTAACCCTACAATACTATTTCAGCTGCTCCCTTTCTGATGTAACCTGACATCACTTTTACAATATATGCTTGCTAAAATATCCTCACTTTGTCTTCCTACTAGCTGCTGTCTTTCTGTTCTAACCCCACAATACCATTTACACTAAATTATTGATATCATTAAAAGGCTTGCAAATAATGCAGCATACTGTTCTTTTTTATTTATAGGTAGCAAAGCTTACATACTGTAAACAACAACCACTATGACCCTGGTCTGACCTTACATTTACTGCTCGCGGCTCTCCCATTCAGAAAACATGCCTAACTCTTTGCAAATGTTCAATGTATGTTCCACCTTTATTTTATCAGTCCCATAGTTTAAAACCTTAATGTTCTGCTCTACACAAGTGCTTACAGCACATCACTGGGTTCCATTCCCGTTTCCCATCCCTTCCTCTGTACTTTCTTCCCCTCAGTTTGAAAATCATAACTTCTGTGCCCTAAACAACAGTGTAGTGCACTTTCTCCTTAATAACCAGTCCCTTTAAAACTTACTTCTTTGCAGATGATAGACTGCCACACTCCCTTTGCCACTTTTCCTCTAATCACCGGATTTGGCCAAAGGATTGAATCTTAAACAAAGTGCTTACTGATTGATTGTTTTTCTTACCTCAGTCAAAGAATAGCCATAGTAACCATGGTCAAAAAAGGCAAAAAAAAAAAAAAAAAAACTACTATGCCTCGCTACAGCAAAAACACCAAAACAACCCTCAGAAATTTTGGGGAACTATAAGACAACTTCTTAACCCAGGTCAAACTACTACCTCATCACCCACCACCCCCAAACACCTCTGACAGTATTATATCCCAGTTTAACTCCTGCTTCATAAACTCAATACTATCTCTAGTAAACCACAACTCACCCCTAACACTACCCTTAGGCACCCTCCCAAACCTCAATTCAATCACTATCAAAACAGTTCAAACAATATCCTTCAACCTCTTAGTGCAAGAAATATGGACAAAGTCTGACATAATGGTGGGACAAAGGCCCAAAGATAGGGAGGAATTTTAAATATTGCTCTCATAAATTTAGAAAGTTGATAGAATAACAGGATTTGTCTTAGCATGCATTTTTCTGAAGAATATGATGTCTAAAACTCAAATGCATGTCAATCACCCCACTGGTTTGCAAGGAAACCACAGATTTTATGACAAACAGACAAAAAATATGAGGCAAAAATATGGACATTCTGTGAAAATCTGAACAGTTGAGAGGTATGATTCAAACCAATGTCATAAGACTGCTCCTTAAAAAAACTAAGATCTACCACTCTTGCTGCTGACCAGCTACCCAATGAATTTGTTAGAGTAGCAGCTGGCGCAATTGCATACGCCATCTCCATTCCAGTTAATCAATCTGTAACTGATTAATACATACCTAAACTGTGAAAAATATCTATCATACGTCTGCATAAAGGCAGCACCTCAACAGAGTTATCTAACTACCATTCCATAGCCATTCTACTCCATTAGCAAAAATACTCAAAAAATGCATTCACAAGCAACTGCTAGAGCACCTGTTAAGGGACAACCTTCTCTCAAACTCACAACACAGTTTTAGACCAAAGCATAGCACCACAACAGCCTTAATCTGTTTCACCAATAAGATCAATGAACTTAAAAACAATGGCCTCTTAGTTTCATCCATCTTCCTCAACATGTCAAAAGCCATTGACACTGTATGGCATCAAAAACTGCTAAATGAACTGGCATCCATAAACCTCTCCCAGACAACATTAGCATGGTTCCATAGCGACCTAACCGACCACCAGCAAGCAGTTACATGGCAAAACACACTCTCTCCCCTTCTTCCTGTCTCTCAAGAGTCAATACTCAGTCCACTACGTTTCCTCCATATTCACAAATAAACTAACCACAGCTACCAACAATGCTACTATTATTCAATTACTGGTGACTCCACCCTTATATGCTCTGCCCCAACTCTTCACAAACTCCTAGAAATAACACAAAAATCATTCCTTGACATAGAAAATATTTATCAACCCATCACTAATAACCAAAAAAAACTAAACTGATGATCTTTACTAAAGGCAAATCACAAGTCACTCAATCCCCTTCAGTATCTTTTTGTCTAGCAATACCAAAACAGAACCAGTAGAACACACAAAACATCTTGGGTTAACAATCGATAACTCAATAAAATTTGACAAACATTTGACTTTAACCATTAAAAAGGTGTATATAATCTTGGTAGTTTCTAAAGAGCAAAACCTTTCCTCACCAATAGCACCAGGCAGACCATAGCAACAACACATCTGCTCTCCACCCTACTGCACACATCCCCCATCTTTACTAAACTAAAAACATGACCTAAATAAACTCGAGGCCTGCTATAACAAAATAGCTAGATTTGCCCTAAACCACCCAAACAGGAGTCATCATTGCTCTTCACTACAAGAACTAAACTGGATTGAACTTCCTAACCTCCTCCACTTAAACCAACTAACTATCACCCACTCCATTATCTACAACCCAGACTACTGCCTAGCTTTCAAAGGCCTAGTACAGGAATATGACAACAAAAGAATTTTTAAGATCCACTGGTAAATTATTACTAAAAAACACAAAAGTCAACAACAGCTCTGGTGAATCCCTCTTCTCGTACAACATATCCAAGATCTGGCACTCAATTCTACAACAAATTGTAAACACTACTAATACTAAAAAATTCAAATCACTGCTCAAAAACTACCTAAACAACAAATGGATATGCTCTTGCTCTTCCCCAGATGACCACTCAACCTCACTCCTCTCCAGTCATCCACTCAACTCTTGTACCAACATCAATCATCTAAGTCTTAAATTTCTACTACTCCTCTCTTCTTACAGAAATCCTGACTCATTATAAACAAATAATTCCTCTAAGCTTAACACATGCTTCCTACAGCTCAGACTTTTCTCTAACTATCTCAGGCTTCCTTATACTCCCACTTATTCTTTCCTTCATACTCTTCACCTTAAGACTTCCTTAGTATACACAACTGCAAAATAGTAAAGTTGTTTTTCATTGTTCTTCTGTGTAACAGAGCGTTTAGATTCTGAACTATTTTATGTAATATTTTACATCTGTAGCTATGTTCTGTAATGTTTTTATACCATGGCATGGAATCATGTTTTCAATTTTTATTTTTATTTTACTTCTGTGTAATGGAGCTTTGCTCCCCAGGCCTCCACTGAAAAGGACCTTTCTGGCCTACTTGGCCTTTCCTGGTAAACAAATGTAAAATAAAATAAAATAAATAAATATTTACTAGAAAATTAACTATAGCAATTGTTTTTGAAGATAAAGGTGAAGTTGTATGCATTCTACAGGTGTAAATAATTACACCAATAATAAAAACAGGAGTATTTTTAATTATGTTTAATCCACCGATGCATCTTTTAATTAACATATTTGAAAAGGCTGTTATGGATGATATTTAAATAATGGAGAAGGAGCACATGGCACAGTTTCATTGATACAATCTTTCCAAACAGGAAAGAGCCTTGTTGGACAATCTATGCAAGTACAACTTTGTGCATATCATGAAGCCTGATAAAGGTAGTGGTACAGTCCTTTTGACACTATTGATTACTCTAGTGTCATGTTTAATATCTTACTTAGCGCAGATACTTATAATCCTCTTTCTAAGAATCAAGTTAATATCGCATACCACAAAATTGACATGTTGTTGGAAGATTATTTGATTAATCATAGAACTGATTTTGAGACTTTTTCAAACCTACTATTCTAACCATATTTGGTATCCCTAAAATAAAATATATAAAGATCTTTCCAATACACCTTTTAGACCCATAGTTGCAGCTCCAGGGTCGAAGACTTATCCCCTGGCAGTTTTAATAGATAGATAGTTGAAACCAATTTATGATATGGCCCCCCATTTACTGAAATACTCATGGGACTTTTTAGGATGCCTCAAGGATAATTTGTAGAAAGAAGGTTTGGTCTTGATTACAATAGATGTAATTGATTTATTTTCAGACATTCCCAATGACGAAGGTTTAGCTCTATTTTATAATACATTAATTGACAATGAGTTTCTCTTAAATGATAAAGTTAATCGCATTGTTGAGTTTACCTCTCTTGTATTGGACAACAACTATATATTTTTTGAAGGCAAATTGTTTAAACCAACCAAGGGGATAGCTATGAGCACAGCTTGCACCTGAATGTATACCAACTTAGTTTTGCTTGAATGGGAAAAAAGACATGTTTTTAAATGTGCACATTTTAAGTATGCCAAATTGTATCTCATATTGTTGGATGACATATATATTTTATGGGATGGTCCTGAATCCTATATTGAACAATTTTAGGATTATTTGAATAATATAACTGACTTTTTTGAAATGTACTTTATGTTATGATAACAGTAACATGAATTATTTAGACGTATTGATTATGCATTGCAATAATGGTTTCAAATCCAAACTTTCTAGGAAAGCGACCTTCAGTAACTCTTACTTACATTATTCTAGTTGTCATCCATTTCCCCAGAAGAAGAGCTTGGAAAAAAGCTGATGTTTTAGGGTGGTGAGGATGACATCTGATAGAGAGGATGTGATTAGTGAACTAGATGTAGTAGCCAACATGTTTATTTCTAGAGGCTACCCCTAAGGGTTGGTTAAAGGTATCAGTAATAAAGTTCTATCTGAATGGGGAGACAAGTATAAACCTTTGTTAGGGTGGGTTTATCTAATACAAGGAAGAACTTGAATTTGATAAGTAGTAATTCTATAGTATAGGTAGGTTAAAACGAGCTTTAGTTTTGGAATACAATCATTTGAGTAGAGAGGTTAAAAATATTAAGAAGAATTTTAGGGCAAACCCTACTGTATTTAATTTATTAAGACTGGAACCATTTTTCATTTATAAGACAGCCTGTAATTTCAAAAATATATTTGAAGCTAGTCAAAATACTGACATAGATTTTAATGTGAAGAAATTTGGTACTACCCAGTGTGGATGTTGCAATCAATGTTCTTATATTTTGGAAGGTGAAATTCAGTTTTTAGATAATGGCTTAAGTTTGAAGGTTTTTTTGCATAAAGGTAATTGTCCACCAAAGGAGTTATTTATATTGCTAAGTGTTCAGGTTCTTCTGCTTGTTATGTGGGTAAAACTGAAAGATGCTTATGTAAAAAAAATTATGAGCATCTTTATGATATTAAGAATAGAAATGAAAATAACTCATTATTAAACTTGAATTAATATACCCACAATATAACAAATTTTCTTTTGCCATATTGGAGCAGGTTAAAACTAGCCTCAGAGGTGGTGAATGAGAAACTAAATTGGAACACCGAGAACTGGTATGACAGTTAAGGCTGAATACACATACAATTACTTTTAGTTAAATTAAATGCTTTGAAATTATACGTTTTAAATGTATAGTCTTCACACCTTAAATAATATAAACTTATTACACCCTACTGTCCAGCAAGAGACCTCTGTTCTAGTAACAAATTCTTATTACTTACAAATAAGTCAAATAATGTTGCAGAAGACTTGCTCTTCTCCCAGTGCATTGCTAAACTCTGGAAAAGTATCCCCATGCAAATAAAACTCTCCAACAAACTCACTAGTTTTAAACCACTGTTTGAACATCTTAACCAATCCTGGTCCTGCATATGCTCATCACAGGGTTAAAACTTTTTCAATGTACAATACTGTCTAAATACTTTCCTTAAACATAATCATTTCAACGTCTTACTGAAATGACAAAGCAATTTTTTACAAATAACTGCTGCCTGTACAATCCATTAAGTTGCACATGAGCTTCCTGTTTAGTAACTTCCACCTCTATAAAATCTTTGAATGTATATGTATAAATGTAACTGCTATTTGTGCATAAATGTAAATAGAAATGTGACTACTCTGTGTTTGACTGGAACTTAGTACAATGCAATGTAAGCAAATGGAGCTTTTCTCCCAGGGCCTCCACTAAAAATGGTATTACCCAATTGGACTTTCCCGGTAAACAAAGGCAAATAGCGTTTCTCCCTGGGCCTCCGCTGAAAATTGGATTTGTTCCAAGTCTGACTTTCCCGGTAAACAAATGTTAAAATAAAAATAAATAAATAAATAATAAATAAATACAAATATTTTTAATATTTATATTAGTTTGTTTCTGTGTGAGCATTTTTATTATAATTATTGAGGGGATGTGTTTTTAAATCATCTTTTTAAAATTACCTTTTTTAATTACTTCTTTAAATTTTTATTGAATATCTCATTAAATAATTACATATAAGGAAATTATGTAATGTGTGATATATTCTGATGAAGTCCCATTTTTGGGGATGAAAGCATTCAATAAACTTCATTATTTTTTCAGTGGATGAGTTTGATTTTTGGTAATCCATCTGGACCCATTTTCCCTAGAGTTTTTTTTTTTTTTTTTTGATTTCATTAGTGTTTAACTTTTAACACTACACTGCACCACTGGTTAAATGACAAAACATATCCATGATTCCCTTGTCAAGAAACTACAATGTCAGATAAACTACAACCATAACTATATATATGGAAACTAGGCAGTTTAACTGATAATGATGTATAAAAGACATTTGATACACTCTTAAAAAGAAGCCCCTCCCCAAAAACGGTTGCATAAGGAAACATTATAATTTTGTAAGTATAATAACACAAGCTGGATTGTGCATTAAACAGATATTACAGCATACAGGCTTTTAAGCACTTGTTTATGGGCTCAAGTCTCATACTAGTCTGGGTTTGTGGTGATACATGCTGAATATGCATGATAGCATGTGTTTAATGCACTGTGTATACATAGGGATTCCTACAGACCTATGTGGTTGGGAACTGGGGGTTAGAGACTGGCATAGCTATTAAGGTGTTTACCTCACAAACACAAAGAACAGGGTTTGATTCTCATCCCTGAAAGAAATGTGTTAGGCTTAAAAAATGCCAACAAAGGCAGCTAACTTAATATTTACCTGTGAAGACAAGAAGGTTTAGATGAAAATTTAGATTCCTGCATTTCAGAAATGCAGAATATTAACATTTATTTATTTTTAGATATTTTTATTGGATGAAAGTTTAAACTATTTATTTTCAACAATATCATGACACCAAACAAACTTTTGCACAAACTTCAAACCTGAAACTTTCTTTTTAACATTATATTCAACAAAACATTTTTCATATAATTGCATTCACTTTTGAATGTAGGCTGTTATCAATGTGTTGCTTTGTGGGAAGAAAAATCCTCCTGTGACCTCACACCATCATTACAATATCATGTGATTTACAACAAGAATGCAAAATTGTCAAGCCTTTTATCTGAGTATTGCACACATTTGGATAACTGAGCAATTTGGTGGATGGAATAATGGATGGTAGAGGTAAGTGGGGGCTTTCCTGCTTCCAGATGTGAGGTCTTCATTAATTGTATAGTTGTACATTTTTGCCTTTACTATATTCATATAAGATCAAGTGTAGGAATCTCATACAAGCATGCATACAAACACACACACATGCACAAGCACGTGTGTGTGTGTGTGTGTGTGTGTGTGTGTGTGTGTGTGTGTGTGTGTGTGTGTGTGTGTATCTATACATATATATATATATATATATATATATATATATATATATATATATATATATATATATTTATATATATATATATATATATATATATATATATGGTTCTTCCTCACTTCAACGACACGCCGGAACATCGACACGAAAACTGAGAGCACCAGAAGATCGAAAGCTGAGAAGACCGACACGACGGGACCCAGAAGATCGACAGTGGAGAAGACCGACCCGACGGATGAAAGCACCGACGCCGAGGATGCCGACATGGGGAAAGGCTGTGTAAGTATGCGGTAGTGATGGACGTTAGGGTGCGAGTAAGGTAAGTGTGGATATTGATGGTCTGTGGGGATAGGGGTGGGTTAAGTGAGTTAGGGTTAGGGAGCGGGTCAGGTAAGTGTGCGGTAGTGATTGTGTTTGGGTTAGGGGAGGATAAGTGAGTTAGGGTTAGGGAGCGGGCCAGGTAAGTGTGCGGTAGTGACGGACCTTAGGGTTAGGGTTTGGGTTAGGGTTGTAGGTAGTTGTGTATGTCAGGTTTAGTGTGGGTTTGTAGGGATTTTGGTGTGCTTGTGTTGCGTATGTGGTTTTTGGATGGGGAATGTGTTTTGTTTGTTGATTGTGGTGTGTGAAGTGTATGAGGTTTCGTGTTTGTGTACCGTCGGTTATTTCGTTGTCGGGCATGTGGAATTTCGTGTTTTTGTACTGTCGGTTATGTGGTTTCGGTGATTGCGTTGTCGGTGTTTTGGTGTTTCGGTTATGTGAGGTAGAACCATATATATATATATATATATATATATATATATATATATATATATATATATATATATATAGGTTCATAGGTTCATAGGTTGGTACTAGGCTATTGGCCCTAGGGCCTATACAAGCCTAGCCATAACAATTCCCTATCTATTTCTTCCCAGAATATTTACTTCCCTGGTCCCCTGTCTAGAAGGGTGACTGATGTGATCCCCCAGGGAGAATTTCCTATTTCCCATCCAATCATCAAGGTTCCTTTTGAAGAGGACCAAAGAGGTGCTCAGCTTGACATATATGGTCAGTCTATTCCAGAGTATGAGGAGTCTCTAGGTCAGGAACCTATCCATCCAGCATGTTTTGTTCATTGTGATGGCCAGGTTTAGATCCCTGGAGCGTGTGGCTCTGAGGGATTGGGATTTCTTTAAGTGTAGCATGTCCAACAGCTCTGGGTTTGACATGGCCTTGTATGTTAAGCAGAGATCGCCTCTGAGTAGGCAATATGTGACAGAGTATAGCTGACATTTTTTTTAGATGGTCAGCATAGGGCATCTGCTTTAGGCTTGTGATTCTTTTAGTGAGGTTTTTCTGTGGCCTTTCCAGTTGTTGCAGATTTCTTGTGAGGTACATACCAAACAGGGAGTTGTACTCTATAATGGGTCTAATGAGGGATGAGTACAGTGGGACAATGACCTCCTTTTGTCTGGATGAAAAGCCTTTAGTGATGAGGTGTGTCACATAGAAGGATTTCCTGACTGTTGTGGTGATGTAGTTATCGAAGGTGAGAACACTGTCCACCTGCGTCCCTAAGTCCCTTATCACACTTTCACTGTTTAATGTACTGTCACTTATGTGGTAATTCATGGGTACATGTTTTTTCCCAAAGGGGATAACTATACATTTCTTGGCATTAAACTTGAGCCCATGGCTCTGGCACCAAGCATCTGTTTCTGTATGGCCCCTTTGTAGAATATCAATAATGGCTCCCAGTTTGCAGTCATCTGCAAATTTTGTTAACCAGAGTCCCTTAGTGCTTGCCTGTACTTCAGAAAAGTAATGCCAAACAAGAGTGGTCCCAGGACTGAACCCTGAGGTACTCCACTTGTCACTTGTCTGGAGCTGGATTTTGAGTCAGCTACTTTTACAGTGTGGGTTCTGTCAGTAAGCCAGATGGCAACCCATCGAGTGACATAGGGATTAATTCCCAGCTTAGTAAGTTTATCTATGATTCCAGAGTGGGGGATGGTGTTGAATGCCTTGGTGAGGTCCAGATAGGCTGTGTAGACTGCCTTGCCCTCATCCACAGCTCTGGAGACTGATTCGAAGAAGTCAGTCAGGTTGAGGAGACAAGTTTAGTCCTTTACGAAACTAAACTGGGTGGAGTCCAGTGTTTGAAGGTTGCCAATGTCTTTCTTTATAAGTTCCATGATAATGCGTTCCATGGCTTTGCAGATCAGGCTCATCAGACTGATGGGACGATAATTCCTGGGATCCAAGGTGAATCCTCCCTTGTGGAGTGGGATAACTTTAGCTGTGCGCCACTCATTGGGCACGAAGCCTGAGGTGAAGCTATGATTAAACATGCCACTTAGGTGAGGTGCCAGTTCATTTTGTAGTTCATGTAGTACACAGCCCGGAATGTGGTCTTGTCCCATGGATGCTGTATTCTTAGCTTTGGAGAGTGCATTTTTTTACCTGTGCGGACGTGATTACCAGAATTTGGCAATCTTTTGGTATTGATATGGGCCCTTTAGGGAGTGAGAGGGGGGTGAAGTTGGCACTGAATCGATCTGCCAGGATATTGGCAATATCCTTGGGATCAGTATATTTAATGCCATTCTGTTGTAGCTCAGAACAGATCTGAGCATTGCCATTTAGATTTTTGACATAACTACAGAATGCCTTGTGGTTGTCCTTGGACCAATCTTTTGACAACTGCCACCAAGATTTTTGGAAATGTTTACAATAAAGCTATACCCTAGCTCACTCATCCTATTCAGGGAAAGTTTGTAGTGAATCCTTTTCCTTACAACAGGACCTACCGGAATTACTTCACTTTGTTTTACTGATGACAACCTTCTAAAAACTCCTATCTGTATATCCTCTTAAGTAAGCACCTGCTAAAACACATATACACAATGATACCAGTTCTATACCTCCACTCAGTATGAGTGTAAGCTGGACCTCTCCCCAACCATTTGAGAGGACTCTTGAAACATCTTTCTTCTACCCCAGAACTGATGCCCCATCTGTTGAGACTCACCCATAAAGGCTAAAAGACCCCTGTCTGAATGCAAAGACAAGGACTATCTATTGCTGGGCATTGTCCACTTTGTATTAGTAGCTTAGCTGATGAATATGTATTTTGGGACTACATAAAGGTTTGTTCCTTTTGGCAAAGAATGAAAGAGCTGGTATAATGGCTGATAAAACTATCTCTTTCTCTACTTCCTGAGATCCAGCTATTATTTCTTCTGTCTATCAGGATTAGTAAACAATCAGAAAGTATGATTACTACAGCTAAAAGTAATCACTAGACTGAACATTGCATCAGAATGAAGATCCCCAAAACTTCTGTCATACCTAAATTCAAAAAGTTTTTTAAATCTTATTATCTCTCCTAAATAAGGACACTATCAGAGACCTCTCATACGGTTCACAGTGTTCCAATAACATTTTAGAAGTTCACCTCATCCTCATATGGAGTCAGTTAGATCTGTATCTTTCCTATGTAAAGGCAAACCTCCCTGACTCTAGACTTCTCAAACAGTAACCATACTATCTTCCCTATTTACCCTCTCCCCTTGCACATATGGAATGTTAGAAAGTCTTACTCAGAGGAGTGGTAGTTAAGTAGGTCTGTAAATTAGGTTAATTATGTTAATATGGTTAATTAGGTTTAGTACTGGCAACATTTTGATCATTTTGATATTCTTGATCTGTCTTATTAACCATTTTAGTTAACACTTTATAGAGTAGCTGATAACCTATTTACTCCACAATCTCTAGCTGAAGCTAGTTTATTGTGTGTGTGTGTGTGTGTGTGTGTGTGTGTGTGTGTGTGTGTGTGTGTGTGTGTGTGTGTGTGTGCGTGTGTGTGTTTTATACATATCTATATATATATATATATATATAGAGAGAGAGAGAGAGAGAGAGAGAGATGGAGAGTCAAATGTTTTGAAGGTTTTAAAACTGAATGTTTACATATTGTTGTTTGTGCAGTTTTGTGATGTTCATTTTGCCAGATTAAAAAAAAAAAAAAACAAAGATACTAATGAGCATTATTCTGAAGTCCGGGGCTTGATTCCTACTCTATCTACTGTCACTTAATTCCTAGGTGAATGAGTAGGTCACTTCATCAGTGTGCTTGGGTTGCACTTGACAAAAGACACATATGCCTAGTATGTATTTAACCATTAATACATGGGAAGAATGAAATCTTTGTAATTTTTATACAAACTTGCTGAGATTAATACAGCTTAAATATGGTCCTTCGCATTACTCTTAAGGGAGCAGGTTAGAATTTGAATATAAACTATAAAGTCTGTCTCATCAGTCCAGTAACTATATCCTATAAAGTCACATCAGTAAACTACTCTAAGCTGATTATGTAAAACTAATATTGTCATGTAAGTTTGCAACCATTATTTTTTATTATTAATTTCCCTGCTTTAGTGATAATATTATCAGTCAATTAGTTTTTGTGATATGCAAAACATCATGCTTGGAAACTGGTATTTGTAGCCCTACTATCTCAGCCCTTCCCCCACGAGAACGATGATTGCGTTATCACTTACCATGGCATGCCTACTGCCTAGCAACTGTAACACAGCTGCTGCTAAGCCAATGACCTGAAAAGTCACTCTCGGTGAAGCTACAGTGGTCAGGGCAGAGTACAGGGCATTAGTATAAAGTTTAACTTTCATACAAGTTTTAGTGGCCAAGAGAGGAATAACGTTCTTTTGTGGGAAATAGAGTTACATTTTTATTTACTGGGAATGTCAGCTATTTTATACTTATCTGTAAGGTTGCACTATTTCTTTTTGCAGCACTTGATACACGCCGCATGGAGATATCGGTGTAAATTCAACTTTTCAACCTCAGTCTTTTTTTATGTTTTTTATCATACAGGTCTACAGGCCTTCTGGAAATTAAGCAGAGGCAGTTTTTTGCCTAGTTCACAGGGTAAACAAACAACTGATAAGAGCTCTTTCTAACTCTTCATTTCAGGATGTTTTTATTGTTTAAATTTTAATGTTCAAATGTCACTGAAAGTGTTAAAAGTAAAAATAAGTAGCTACAATAACTGCCCTGAAGAGTAACATAATAACCTACATAGCATTTTAATATGCAATATAATTTATATACTGCCATCTTTGCAAAGACATAATTAGAAAATGGTGTGTGTGTGTGTGTGTGTGTGTGTGTGTGTGTGTGTGTGTGTGTGTGTGTGTGTGTGTGTGTGTGTGTGTGCATGCGTGTGTGTGGGTGTGCATTTCTCCCCATTCTCCAAAAACCTGATCAGGCATGTGCTGCTTCAATTTGAATCTTGAGAAATTCTGGTATCCCCAAAGAAGTCTAATAAACAAATGGAAAAGTCTAAAGGTCCGGTTATTGGTTCATAGGTAGGTACTAGGCTATTGGCCCTAGGGCCTATATAAGCCTAGCCAAAAAGGTACCATGGCTTTCATCACCAAAGAAAATTATTTTCCTGTGCCCCTGTCGAGCAGAGCCACAGAAGTGATCCCCGGGGTGAATTTCCTATTTCCCATCCAATCATCAAGATTTTTCTTGAAGAGTGCTAATGAGGAGCTTTGTTTGATATAAATAGGTAGTTTATTCCAGAGTATGGGAAGTCTCTGGGACAGGAATCTATCCCTCCAGCATGCTCTGTTTATTGTGGTGACAAGGTTTAGGTCCCTAGAGCGTGTAGCTCGGAGGGATTTCTTTAAGTGGAGCATGTCCAATAGCTCTGGGTTTGACATAGCTTTGCATGTTAGGCAGAGATCGCCTCTGAGTAGGCAATATGCGATGGAGTAAAGCTGGAGTTTTTTGAGACGGTCTGCGTAGGGCATCTGTTTGAGGCCGGTAATCCTCTTTGTAAGGTATTTCTGCGGCCGTTCCAGTTGTTGCAGATGTCTTGTGAGGTACATACCAAAAGGGGCATTGTACTCTATAATGGGTCTAATGAGTGATGAGTAGAGGGGAACAATTAACTCTTTTTTCCTGGATGAGAAACCTTTTGTGATGAGGTGTGCCACGTAGAAGGATTTTCTGACTAATGTGGCGATGTGATTATCAAAGGAGAGACTACTGTCCACCTATGTCCCAAGGTCTCTTATCACACTTTCAGTGTTAAGTAGACTACTGCCTATGTGATAGTTCATGGGTACAGAGCTTTTACCAAAAGGGATGACAATGCACTTTTTGGCATTGAGCTTGAGGCCATGGCTTTGACACTAGACATCTATCTCAGTGAGGCCCTTTTGTAGGATGTTCACATCATTAGGAGTTTCAATTATGGCTCCTAGTTTGCAGTCATCTGGACTTCATTAGCCAAAGACCTTCTGTGATGGCCTGTACTTCAGAGAAGTAGATACCAAACAGGAGAGGACCCAGGACTGAACCCTGTGGTACTCCACTTTTCACTGGTCTGAAGTCAAATTTGGAGTCTGCTACTTTCACATTGTGGGTTCTGTCAGTGAGCCAGTTGGCAACCCATCTTGTGACATAGGGATTTATACCTAGTTTAGTGAGTTTATCTATAATTTCAGAGTGGGGGGTGGTGTTGAAAGCCTTGGCAAGATCTAGATAGGCTGTGTGAACCACCTTACCTTCATCTATGCCTTTGGTGACTACTTCAAAGAAGTCTATCAGGTTTAGGAGACATGGTCTGACTTTTACAAACTCGAACTGGGTGGGGTCCAGAGTTTGGAGATTACCAATGTCTTTGTTTATAAGTTCCACGATGATGCGTTCTATGGCCTTGCAGACCAGGCTCGTCAGGCTAATGGGGCGGTAGTTCCCGGGGTCCATGGTGGATCCCCCTTTGTGGAGTGGGATAACCGTCACTGTGCACCATTTAGTGGGCACAAAGCCTGAGGTGAGGCTATGAGTGAACATGATACTTAGGTGGGGTGCCAGTTCATCCTGTAGTTCATATAGAAAGCAGCCTGAGATGTTGTCAGGTTCCATGGATGCTGTGTTCTTGGCTTTGGAGAATGTGGTTTTTACCTGTGCAGCCGTAATTACAGGAACTTTGAATTCTTCCTGTATAGAGATGGGCCCTTTAGAGGGTGAGGGGGGAGTAAAGTTAGCACTGAACCTATCTGCCAGGATGTTGGCAATATCAGTTGGTTCTGTATATTTAGTGGCATTGTGCTGTAACTCAGAGCAGATCTGAGTGTTGCCATTGAGATTCTTGACATAGCTATAGAATGCTTTGTGGTTGTCTTTAGAAAGAGTGGTGATTTTGTTTTTGTAACTAGCTTTGGAGGATTTTATGAGGGATCTCAGCTTCTTACTGAGGCTGACCAGGGAGTTCCTCCAATCATGGGATTTTACTCTTTTATGCAGCAGTTTCTTTCTTCTGTTGTAGAGTTTCTTTATGGCAGGGGGGCCACCAGATTGGCTTCCTTTTTTTGGAGGATAGCATCTTGGTTCTGTTAGGGATAGTATGATCCATGCACTTGTGTATGAGCTTATAAAGTGCATTTGTGAAGGATTCAGCAGTTGCACCTCTATTGTCCGTCTGCATGGGTGTCATGAATTTTGCAACTTCTGTCTTAAGAAGCTTGAAGTTGGCTTTGGAGAAATATTTTACGATGGTTTCCCTAATGGGGGGTGGGGGCAGGATGTGGATGTCTAGGGTGATTAGCTTGTGGTCGGATCTGACCAATGAGGAATTGACCTCTGGTGTGAAACGCCGGTCGCCCATGTTGGTAATGACCAGGTCTAGGATATCGCTGCCCCTGGTGGGTGTGTGGATAAGCTGATCCAAGGCATCGGAATTTATGAATTCCAGAAAATGTTGAGCAAAAGAGTTGGTACATGAGTAGGTTTCCCAGTTAATAGTTTGGTAGTTGAAATCGCCCACTATTAGGGTGTTAGGTTGTACCCTAATATTTTCCAGTGTATCAAGAAATGTGGAGTGAGAATCCTGGGGCATGGTGGGGGATCTGTAGCAAGCTAAAATTTGGATTGCAGTCTTGCCCAGAGTTAGTTGTACTTGGATAATCTCAGATGCATTATGCTGAGCAACTAGCCTGGAGGTGTGGATATCCTTAATGAATATGGACACGCCTCCGGCTTTAGTGTTTTGGTCCAGGTTAGGTGGCTGAAAGGTGTGGAATGAATTATAGCCTGGTAATGCAGGGGTGCTATCAGGAGCCTTGAACCAGGTCTCTGTCACTGCACAGATGTCGATGTTCTCCATTTTAAGGAGTGCCTCAAGTGAGTGCATTTTGAGGTTTAGACTTCTAGCATTGAGTAGCATTACCCTGAGATTTTGCTTGCTTGTACCTGTTATGGTGGTGAATTTGTCATTTGAACCTTGCCTAAAAAAAGGCACTATAGGGGTGGCAAGAGCCTTAGCCAGTATCCAGAATCCCAAGGGCAACAGGTGCAGGCCATCTCTGGCAAAGCATCGTGGTCTGTCAATCATGTCATTCCAGGCAGACAGATACTGGATCCCCTTAGAATGATACCAGAAGTTTAGCCAATTGTTGAAGTCAATCATTTTGTCCTTGTACTGTGGTATAATTTTGGGTGATGGCAGGATGCTACTCAGGGCTAGGGTCATACTTGCCTGGGCTACAAGATCGGACAGCTCCTCCATGTCTCTTTTCATGTAGTCCAGGGAGGTTGGTCTCAAGTCATTCACACCAACATGGACAATGACAGAGTCATATTTGTACTTGTTGTGGAGTGACCTGATTGCATGCATTATGTTGTGGATCCTGGCACCTGACAGGCAACTAACAGTAACTTTCTCCTTGTTTAACCTGGTGAGTGGAACATCAGTGTGCCTGACTATAGAGTCACCTATGACTAGAGTGTTGGGCATGTTGTTATGCCTTATGGGCTGTGGTTGGGTGGCACACTGAGTTTGTGGTCTATGTGTCATTTGGGTTGTGTTGGGGGGGGGGTGGAGGTTGCTTATGTTTCTGCTTTGGAGGTCTCTTTTGCTTGGGCAGATTTTTATTGAGAGCCTCCATGAATGTAGATGTGTGTTTTATGTTTCTATGTGTGTGTTTTGACGGTGTAGGTTTTGAGGGACTATGTGATGAGTGCGGTGTGGTGCAAGTGTTTACCCTCTCCTCTTGACTGTCTAGTCCAGTCTTGGGTGAAGAGAGTTTTGCTTCCAGTTTGGCTATATAAGTGCATTTCTCACAGGTTGTAATGTTGGACGGTAGGAGGAGAGGGTTGTCTGTGTACAATTCAAAATCTTGCATACTGGAGATTTTGAATTAGCGCTTCTGGTGTTTCGCAGTAGTTATGGATTCAAGTAAGTGTTTATGTGTTAAGAGTTTTGGGTAGGGGGTGTGGTGTGTGTTGGTGTGTTTTGTTACCGTGATGTGTGTGTATGTGCGAGGAGAATGTAGCTTGTGTGGTGGTATTTTGTGTGTTTTTGTATGTAGTGCGACCTTGGAGTTAGAATATTTAAGTAGGGAGAGTGTGGGGGGTGCAGGGGGGCTTGCCCTCCTGATTTTATATAGGAAAGAGCTTGTGTTTGTGTGTGGGGAGGAAGGTGTGTGTTTGTGTACACCAGAAGCGCTAATTCAAAATCTCCAGTATGCGAGATTTTGAATTTCACACATCTGAGTTTTTGTTCTTTTCAGGTTTCCACTTTATGGGCTTGAAATACTGAAATTCGATATTTCAGAATTTCGAGATTCTAAAGTGAATCCATATATATATATATATATATATATATATATATATATATATATGAATTTATAATGACTAATCAACAGTGAGCTTCATTAAAACACAGATGAACAAATTCATCGAAGATGACTATTAATCTCAACTAAAGTTAATGAAAAAATAATTGCAAATGTGAAACAGTAGGTTACATTTGCAATTGCACAGAAGAAAAACACTTTTACATGAGGGCTTTGCCCCCATACCCACAACATAGGGGGCTCTGCCCCCCCCACACTCTCCAGGAAATTAAATATACTAACTCTAGGTTTGCACAAACACAAGGAAAAGGGAAAACCCCAGGGATTATGAAATGTTGATATAACGAACTTCAACCATTACAGAATCCAACCAGCTATACTACCAGTGAAAACCACCAGCATCTCAACCCGCAATAAAATGTATCCAGCAATAACTTATATTGCATTCATATCTATCTATCTATCTATCTATCTATCTATCTATCTATCTATCTATCTATCTATCTATCTATCTTTGGGGCATCAACTGAAAAAGCTTGAAAAAGCGTACAATAATAGTTGCACCACAAAAAAGTTCAAGTTCCATCCCTTAAAGCTTTGACCTTCTAAAGTCCCCTTTAAGCCTTCTATAAGCTACTGGAAGGGATGTAATTTACCACCTCAGTCCTTGTCCTAGTTGTTTTAATTTTAATTGTTTTCCAGCCCTTAACAGTTGACCCAGTTGTTCTGGATTTGGAAACTTATGTGGACAGTGACCTAACTTTTCACCAGCATATGTCGATTGTTGTAAGAAAATCCTTCTATGTTGTACAACTTGTAAACAAAGGGATTGTGTCTAGATCTAAAGATGCCATTGTCCCCCTTTACTCTGCCCTAATCAGACCAGTGATTGAATATAATGCCCTTTTAGCATGTATCTGTTCAGACACATGCAACAACTGGAACACCCACATAGATACCTTATTAAAATGATACAAGGCCTAAACAACATGTCCTACAGGAACTGACTCAAAGACCTGTCATTTTACTCAGTATACTGCAGACTGCTAAGAGATGAACTGTATCTGGCATACAAGGCATTCTCTGACCCATTACTGATGATATTACTGCACATCAGCAAGTCAAATGACATCAGAAATACTAGGTCTAGAGATCTAAACATCTTCTGCAACATCAACAGAATAGTTTAGAGGGACAGGTATATTTCACAGGGGATACTGCTGCTGTGGAACAGACTGCCCATCCATGTAAAACAAAGTTCATCCCTGTCAATTTTCAAGTACAACTTAGATCTATGGATGGGAAACAGAAAATTTAGCCCAGGACTGCTCTCTGCACTACTAATGTTAAGATGCAACTCCTAAATGCTTTATCCCATGCATGGGTCCCCTCAAATTATCTGTGCTATGACCCCAGTTATTCTCTTTAGAGGTAATGTATAATTATTGACCATGGGATGGGTAAGGTCAATCTACAACCAGATGGGATAAGTTATTTTAATCACAAAAAGGGTAACTGATTAGGCTTAAAATGGCAAAGACTAACCTATCAACCTATGAACCTAAACATGCCCAAGCCTCTAAATAATGTTGATAAATCAGCATTTGACCTAGTTAAATATATCAGCACATTATCAACAAAAACAGAAGTAGTTTGACTGTCTAATAATTTAAACACAACAGGAAGACCATGGGCACCCCTGTCTAATTCTTCTGCTCAACCAAAAAGGGAGGGGCAAGCCTGCATAAGTCCTTACTTTGCCCACTAGTTCTCTGTAAATAGTCATAATTAAGTCAGTAAAGTCTCTAGAAAACTGTAGGGCTAGCAGAGTTCCAACAAAACAAACCACTCCACCCTATCATGGGCATTCTCCACATTTAAGCTAAGCACTGTCAAATCCTTAAGCTCAGGATGGAACAAGCACATTAGAATTTCTGTCTTCTGTAGAGCAATAACCACTATCATGCTATAAAAAGCCAGCATTAATCAAGACAAATTAAATCCGGAAGCCAACATACCATACATGCTATAAGTATTACCATTAACACTTTGTAAACATGATTCAAGATAGAAATTGCCCAAACAGACTTTATTTTTCTTAGGGCTTACTGCTACTACTGCCTGTTTCTAGTATGACAGAAGTTCCCTATTTTGAATTCATTTTTGAAATGCATAGAGTCAAGAAACAAAGGGCAATCTTATGTTTATGAAGTACATATATAGCTACCAGAATTCCATCACAACATGGTGCTTGTTTACTGATTACCTAGCCATTATTTGTTTGTTTGTTTTCTTGTTTATCTGTTTGTTGGTCTGTCTTGTCTATTGGCCTCCTTACCAGGATGACCATCAGCAGGTAGACAGCATATCTGCTTGTTTGTTTGTTTGTTTGTTTGTTTGTTTGTTTGTTTGTTTGTTTGTTTGTTTGTTTGTTTGTTTGTCTGTCTGTCTGTCTATTAGCTGGGGTAGAGCATTGATCTGCAGAGACCATTTTCAGATAATGCACAGGTTAAAAAAAGTTACACAAAGGGCAAGTGTATATAAAAAGTAACAAACAAGCCCATATTACATAGTATAATAAATAAACAAAACAATTTAAGACAATTTTCATAATGCAACAGGCTAGAGCTTCTAGCCCAGAAATGTTACGTACAACATAAGTCATCAGCTGAAGTTTATATTACAGAGAGCCCAGAACACACAGAATGCATTAAAAGTTTTGTTGGACATCTGAAGGAGCACATCTGGTCTATGTGACACTACCATTGTTAGTTAAACAGGCAGAATGTACCTGTTACCCTCATTTAAGTCTACTTTAGCTCTCCTGTACTCTAACTCAGTACAGAAGAGCTAAAGTAGACTTAAGTGATTTGACCTGAAGGGTAACAGGTACATTCTGCCTGTTTAACTAAATGTAATTTTTGTAGAGACTGGAACTATTATTAACAGAGTAAGTGGACTGGTCTGTGGGCCTTTTCAGTCATGACCCACACAAAACAGGCAACTGCAAAGTACAGATATAAAACTTATAGTTCAGATGTACACAGGTTGGCATCATACAAGGATATACAGCTGCATAAAGGAGTGGCATATACATATAATACACAGGATGGCATCATACAAGGATATACAGCTGCATAAAGGAGTGGCATATACATATAATACAAAGCAAGCTAAGCAACAGTTGCATAATACAAGCTTTTGTAGTAGCAAGTGTACAAAAGAAACCAAATTAAACCACACATTTTTGCAGTGGCAAGCAGAAGGTAAAATATATGTCATACTTTATTGATGTGCATGTGTATTGGTGGTTAAAAGAAAAAATAATCCTAGAAAAGGTAAAAGCACAGATTTAGTAAAGAGTAATGATGTTAAGTAATGTTAGAGGTAATACGTAATATGTGTCTCTGAAGCAGTTGCATCTATTTCATTTGATAAGACTGGAACAAAGAGATCTATTGAACAATGTGAAATCATAATTTTTTTGGTGGCTTTACATAGTGAGTTCCAGCAGGCAGGAGATATTTTGGAGAAGGATCCCTCACAGGTTGAAAAAGTGTGTGTGTGTGTGGGGGGGGGGCTTTCAGTTGGAGACAGAGAAAGAGAGAGAGAAAGAGTTTAGATGGGAGTAGAAACAATTGTTATAGTCAGTTTGTTGAGAAGAGGAGAGCAGTGTCTTCATCACAGAAGTCTGAAGATAAATATGTTATGGAAGAGAGTAGCCCTGGCTCCCACAGGTAGCCATTTGCCTTTATTCATTGTAAAATAAGTGTTTGTTTTTGTTGGAAAGGTGAATGCATCTAAGTATTTTGTTTTTATGCTGCATTGGGTTGCTGATTTCGATAATATTTTGTTTTTAGATTGTAGATAGGTTCATAGGTTCATACTAGGCTATCTGCCCTAGGGCATTTATAAGCCTAGCCAGAATGTGTTTGGCTTTCGCCACCCATTTTAAATTTATTTTGCTATGCCCTTTTTCGAGGTTTGTATACTGTGCCTCTGTCTAACAGTGACACAGAAGTGATACCCAGGGTAAACCTACGATCTCCCATCCACTCATCAAGATTCCTCTTGAAGAGAGTCAATGAGGGACTCTGCCTAACCTGGACTGGGATTTTATTCCAGAGTGAAGGGAGCCTCTGGGTTATGAATCTGTCCCTCCAGCATGTCCTATTTATTTCAGTGCTGAGGTTCAAGTCTCTTGAGCGCGTAGCTTGATGGGATTTGGATTTTCTGAGGTGCAGTATGTCCATTAATTCCGGGTTGGACATGGCTTTATACGTCAGGCAAAGATTGCCTCTGAACAGGCGGTATGCCGCTGAGTAGAGCTGGAGTTTCTTTAACCGGGCAGCATATGGCATCTGTTTGAGCCCTTTGATCCTCTTGGTGAGGTACTTTTGGGGTCTTTCCAGTTGCTGCTTGTGTCTGGTAAGGTACATCCTAAAAGGGGCATTGTACTCAATTATGGGCCTGATGAGGGATGAGTAAAGAGGCACGATGACCTCCCCTGATCTAGATGTGAATCCCTTCATGATTAGGCGGGCTATATAAAATGTTTTTCTAACCACTTTGGCTACGTGGTTGTCAAATGAGAGATTGCTATCAACTTGGGTCCCCAGGTCCCTAATTACTTCTTCTGTACTTAATGGATTACCACCTATGTGGTAATTTGTGGGCGCTTTGTTTTTGCCAAAGGGGATGACTATACACTTTTTGGCATTTAGCTTGAGGCCATGGCTCTGGCACCAGTTGTCTGTTTCTATGAGGCCCTTTTGGAGGATGCTTGTGTCGGCTGGAGAGTCGATTATGGCGCCCAGTTTGCAGTCATCTGCGAACTTGGTCAGCCACAGTCCTTCCGTGTTGGCCTGTACCTCCGAGAAATATATACCAAACAAGAGAGGTCCCAGGACTGAGCCTTGTGGGACACCACTTGTAACTGGTTTGGAGTCTGACATGGCTCCAGCAATTCTAACCATGTGGGTTCTGTCCTTGAGCCAGTTTGCAATCCATCTAGTGACATAGGGGTTTATATTTAAGCTGGTGAGCTTATCTATAATGCCCGAGTGGGGTATTGTATCGAAGGCTTTTGCGAGGTCCAGGTAGGCTGTGTGGACCACCTTCCCCTCGTCAATGGCCTTGGTGACTGTTGTCGTTAGATGTGTGTTATTAAGTGAGGATCAAAGCACTATGATCAGTAGTCCATATTCTAATCTAGTAAGTAGTACCTTTATGGCTATAAACACTTAAAAGATGCAAAAGTATGCATGATACTCTTAGCTGAACAAATAATTTATGTATTTGGCTCTTGAAGAGTTGGTCTAAGGTGAGATGCTGATCAGAAAGGAAGTTTACATATTTTTGTTCCTTGCCACAGGGAAGAGAAGCACCTATCAGAGTGGTAATAAGGGCACTTTGTGAATTATGTCCTTTGGAGCAGATGTTAAACCAAGGCCCCATCTGCTTGAGTTGGTAGTAGTTCAGGTGGATGCAAAAGATCCCATGGCACCTATCAAAATGGGTAGAGGTCCTTTATATACAAAACACTCTTATTTACAACATATTTACATACTTACAAATATTTACAAATGTCCAGATATATAGATATACAAATATATTTACACATATACATAATTCCTTTGCAGTCATATTAAATTTTCATCCCTATTAGACCCCACTCATTTTTCCATAACCACCATCTGGTTTTATTTAATACTGTTACAAAAATCCATTTACCATTAAACATAATTTCATTTATTATTTTGTTTCATGTAACTCATATGACATAAAATAACTTTTTATCTATTCTTTTAACATATTCTTTATATCTGGTCTTAATATCCATATTTAATCATATCCATGTTTAAGTTATCCATTTCTTTTATATCTTCAAAAAAATCTTCCTTACATAGCTTTCCCCATAACTTTTGTTTACACTTTTGCATTTCAAAAACACATGTTCTGTAGTTTCTTTTTCTTGATAATGAAATCATATTCTATCACTTTTTTATATGACATATTTCCATTTACTAGTAATGTAATTATTGACAGTCTCCACAAAAAATGACACTCTACTTTCTGATTACACCATTTGTTTCTTATTTTTATAGCTTTAATTTTTATCTGTTAGATTTCCCCATGGTTTTATACAGTAATGTTTTATCATGACATTCTTATACCATACTTTTCTATCTTTTTTCTATATTATCCATTTTTATTTTCCACAAAAATATTTTTCTTGATAACATTTTATTTTTTTTATTTATGCATTTTGCTCTTTTACTCTTTTTCACCATACCACCAAATGTATTTTAATTACACAATGTTAATACTAATCTCATCTTTTTCATTTATCCACATTAACATTTTATACAAATTTTAATGAAGCAGCATATACCCCTGGGTTAATTAACCATAAACCTCCCTCCTCTATATTTACATACATGACTCTTCTTTTTACTGGGTTTAATCTAGAACCCCATATAAATGAACATTTTTATCTGCAATAATTCCTTTCCAAATACTGTTGGCAACATAAATACACTTGATAAGTGTGCTATTTTTACCATCGGTACGGAATGCATCAAATAATCTTTCTTCTGAATGATAATTTATGTGTTCTCCAGAAAATACAGATTTGTTTTATTTCCATTCTTGGTTGTTTCCCCATTGAATTCTACTTATATCTTTATTTCCAAATTTTATACCTAGCACAGAAATTTCATTAATTGTAAAATTTACACTGCCTATCTTTACTGCATCACCTAAACCTTTACTGTTCTCTTTATTTAAATATATCCATATCACCTCTAGACACTGGTTTATGCAAATTATCACTTTTTTATCCAAATTTTATTTTTGCAATTATTATAATGTCATCTGCATATGTTAACTGAACTGGATTCTTAACACTTCAGGTGTTATATAACCTACCTCCTTCATTTTGTAATATCTTTTACATGCTATCACACTCATAACTAATACAAAGAGTATACAACTCACCGGACATCCTGTCTTATACCACTGTTCATATGCACCTTTTGGCTTAACCAGCCATTTATGTATATTTTTATTTTATTACAACTATATGCTGATATCATATTGCCACTGTAAAAAACATTTTTTATATTTTTCCTTAAATATCATCTACCATTCAGACCAATTTTTATAAAATGTTCTCATAATAACATAATCTTTCTATAACTATACTAATATGTTGCCTTTTTCATCCCCTCCTTTCTCATTTATCCATTTTATTCCATTGCCTACTTTATATATTCATTGTTTTCCTTTGTCTCTAGCCATTTTGCAAGATGATCAGAAAATCACCTTCTCCTATAACTAAACCTTCTGACACTATAAAATATTACATTTCAGTTCTATATATACCTCTTTCGTAAGTCCATGAATTTCTGATTCAAAATTTTAACTTGCCACATTTTATAACTTCTAACATTTTTCTTATATCATTTTCTTTCTTTTTATGCTTGCCTCTTAAATCACAATTAAAGTCTCCTGTTTTTATGATATTCATATTTAATCACTATCTAAAATCTGATGAAATAAGTGTTCCATTTATTTACAATTAGTATAAGCATATAATGTTATGGGTGGCTGCAGTGGTGCAGAGGTTAGCATTGCCGGCTCACAGCAAGAGATTCTCTAGTTTGATCCTCAGCTGGGGTGCCTTCTGTGCGGAATCTGCATATCCTGCCTTTGGTTGCATGGGTTTTCTCCAGGTGCTCCAGTTTCCTCCCACATCCCAAAGACATGCTGTAGGTGGATTGGACACTCTAAATTGGCCCTAGGAGTGAGTGTGTGTGTGCCATCTGTGGAAGGTTGGGCTCTGGGCTGGCAACCCGACACCGTAAAACTCCACTGCCAATCATAAGCAGACAGGTGATCCACTGTGGCGACCCCTAACTTGGAAAAGAAGAAGAAGCATATAATGTTATATTTCTATATACTTGTTCTTTCTGTTTTAAATCTATAATGGTTAATCTTTCCATTTTTGCTAAAGTTAAATCTAATATCTTTACTGTAGTTCTACAGAATACAGCTGTTCCTGAACATCTCTCATTTCCAAAGCTCCAGATTAGCTTTCCTCCCTACAGTTTCTCTGTTTGTTATCTTTCTTCATTTGTTAAATATCCTTTGTCTTCTAATATAATTGCATCTACATCACATGTAAAATGCCTCTCTAAAATCTCTGTTCTTCTTACTATATTCTTAATACTATTTACATTAACAGAAAGCACTCTAAAATTTTCATTTTCTTTAAATTCATGGCTTTATAAGTTCATAGCTAATTACTGCACAGGCTTTCTTAACAGGACATTCTAAGCTTAGCCAATTTCCCTCCCAAAATGAAAATCAAGAGCTATACCTTGTGTCTATGAGTCAAACACCTTAACCATTATACCAACCTCCAGTCATTAGCTGCATATATTCTTTTTCATCCATTTCCTTTCTCTTCTTCTTTTGTACTTATCTCTTTAAATTTTCTTTTTCTGTCTTTTATCCTTTTACCAATAGAATTCTTTTTTTCTTTCACTACTTCCCATTTTATGTCTTCTTCATCACTTATTTCAGAACCTTATTATATGTCCTCTTTATTATTTTTTCTCAGGTCATTTTTTTCTCTTTCTACTTCTATTTTTTTTCCTCTTTGTTCATTTTCTTTTCTTTCTTTTTCTTACTTTTCAGTTTCACAATACATCCATAAATGTCCAATTTTGTTACATTTATAACATTTCAATTCCCATTTTTGCAACCTGTCCCATTTCCCACAGATATAACTTTTTCTTTTATCACAGATACTTATCAAATGACCTTCTTTTCCACAAAATGAAACATGTTTTGGGTTGTCCCTAGTATTTTATGACACTCCTATTCCTCTCCACATTTATCATGCTTGGTATATGTATATTTTTTCTCTATCTATTTTTAAAGCAATATTATAATCCCATCCACCAGTCCATAAACTCCTTTCATCATAAACTTTTACATTGTCCAGTACTTCTTTACATAAAGTTTTCAAATGTCCTTTCAAAGTCTCTCTTTCCACCTCTGTTCAAAATTGTACATTAATTTATTTTTGTTTCCCTGTTAAATGCTGTTATCATATAAAGATTCCATTGGGATACAGTATTTCTTTTTTTCATATTCTCCAAGAAAATTTTCCCATTGAAAAAACTAGTCTAAAATATAATGTCACAAAATGTCTTTGTTAATAAGAACAGATAAAGGAGTCCACAGTGACACACAGCAAACAGCAAACTTTATTAAAATATTAAGCATTTTTGTCCCGGTAAAATGGACTTCATTAAAATACATTTGAAAACAAACATACCACCATATATACCTGTTAACAATTGATTCGGTACATTCTCCCTCTCCCTTTGTTGTATTAACCTTGGTGGTCTCCTCACCATAGGAGACTCTAAAGGGTGTCCCAGTTGATTGTTTTCATTCCCATCCTGTCTTTCAATGGTATTCACATTATGTTCATTTCTGTGATCTAATGGCCCCTTTGTAATGGGATATGCAGTCCTGTTTGCATACTCCCATTGATCCCTTGCCAACCTTTTAAATTTTTCATCGCTTAACATAGAAACATCTTTTTCAGCATTAATAAAAATATTATTAAATTCATTAATCTTAGAAACAAAAAATCACTTTTAACACTTTCGTTCAGTTTACTGATCTGCTCATTTAACTCAACTATCTTAAAATCATTGTGTTTAAAACAGTGAATAATTTCACCCATGTTTGTTAAACATGAGCAACAACTTACAGTGCAGCAGCAGCCCTAAATCTTTAGTCAGTCTGTTTGGAAATTTTCGTACTTGAAGACCTTTCTGTATCTCTTCCCTTCTCAGGCACTTCTTGAGATAATTATATTCCAATTGCAGTTTTTTTGTATTTAAAAACCAAGTCCTGAATGTTTATAAGACTTTTTGTGCATTTATATAAAGTAGGAACGACCTGTAAAAGAGAATGGGTGAACCGTGTAATAAGGGAGGAAACTAATTTGCATTGTTTGAGATACCAAACGATTGGTTAATTGAACTAATTATTTAATTGTTAACGGGTATATATGGTGGTATGTTTTACTTCAAAGGTATTCTTGTGGAGTCCATTTTACCAGGACTAAAGTGTTTAATGTTTTAATAAAGTTTGCTGTTTGCTGTGTGTCACTGTGGACTCCTTTATCTGTTATTTATTAATAAGAATAAATGCTCTTACCACATGTGCTTTTATACCCAAAGAGTTATTAAGTTGCTCCGCACTTTATACCTATCTGTTCTCTTTCTTCATTACTTTGAATCCTTGCTAAGTACTTTTGTTTTTCATTTTCTTCTGTCTTCTTTTCTGCTACTCCACCTTCTTTTAATTTCTCTGCATATGTTCTCTTTTCCATCTCACCACTATTCTTCAGGATTATCTCTACATCCTAGTTTTGTATTTTCTTCATAATGCCCCCCCCCCAGGAAATATATCCTTCATTTTCTGGCTCACTCTGCATCACCATTTCTTTAAGTAAATCATTCAGCAAGTCTCCTGACTGCAGGGTTGTAATTATACATTCAGCATTTGCTGACTCATCTCCATCAAATAGATTTCTTTGAAACATCTCCTTAGAATCCTACACATATTCTCCAGTCTCGATATTTGATTTTTCCTCCATTTCTCTCACAACTCCAATATCTCTTTCTCTCTCCATCTGCCTCCCTATTTCTCAGGGCTACCTCTGTGCCTGGAACACAAACAGGAAGTGCTCCTGCAAAATGAGTCCCACTCACAATAACAAATAGTAGAGTTTTTTATTGATATATACATTACATATTATTTACATATTTGCATTATTTACATCTATTTACAAATCTCCATACATTATAAACTTCAATTTAAGCATATCCCCCCACTCTTTTATCCACAACCAAAACATTATTTTTTCCAGAAACGTTGTCAAATTTAATTTTCTATTGTATTTAATTTCATTTAGTCTCTTATTCCATATAGTCCATGAAACATAGAATATTACTCTGTCCATTTTCGTCACTTCTTCCTATTTTTGTGTACCATAATAACCAAATGTGTATGTTCATATTTATTTGCTCAAATTTTAACAAACTTTCCCCCCTATTATGTTTACATATTTCTTTTCACAAATTATTAACTCTTTCACATTTCAAAAACACATGCTCAGTAGTCTTGAACTCTCCACATTTATTACATATTCTATCTTCCTTTTTCTTGTATGGCATATTTTCCTTAACTGGCAATTTTCTAATAGACAAAACCATTACATTCTTTAATCTTTTTATAGTTATTGTATCTCATCATTATGGATTTTTTCTTATCTATTTCTAAATCGTTCCATGGATCAATGCAGTAAAATGCTTTTATAATATTTAAGTACTGTTCCTTTCTATTTTTCTCACATATATTCTTTTTTATTTTCCATAACAAAAAATTGTTTTGGTACGCTTTCATTTCTTCATTCACAATGATTTTATTTCTTTTTTTAACTTCCATTCCTTCCCACATTTCTTTGTACTTGTAATATAGTATAATTTCTATCAAGTGTTTATTTTCCTTCATAATTCCTTTTAATACCTTATATAAAATTAAACATGCTGTGTGTACTGTTGGGTTTATTAAACTCAAACCTACTTGCTCTTCTTTTATATATAGAATCCATCATTTGACTGGATTCAGTCTATAGCCCCATATAAAAGAAAATATAATCATCATTAGTTCCTTTTCATAATTAATATGAATCATATAGATGTTAGCAACATAAGCAACTTTCCTGTTACCATGTTGTTCAACAAGTGTGCTTTTTTCTATATAAAAATCAATATGATTTCCAAAAAAATAGTGATATTCACTTCTTTGAGTACATTATCCCATTGTTGTTGTCTGTATTCATGCCTTCCAAATATTATTCCTAATATATCTATATATTTTTCATTGAACTCAATACCTCTTATTATACCTTCAAAACCAAACCCTTTACTTTTTTCTTTATTTAAACTTAAATCAATGTTTTTTAATGTATACCTAATTTTCATTAACTTTTTCTAAACATACTTTATTTTTAACAATTAGTGCAATATCATCCACATAATTATACATTATTGGCAGTTGTACTTCCTTCTTCATTTTGTATCTACTGCTACTTGATATTTTATTAATTTTCTTCATTATTACATTCATAACTAATGAGAAAATTACACTACTAACTGGGCAGCCCTGCTTTATTCCACGTTCTATTTTTGTTTCTTCCCCAATCCAGCCATTTACATTTAGTTTCACATAGTTCCTTTCATAAACAGATTTTATTACTTGTAATATTTCTTGCTTACATTATATTCCTGCAAAATTCCCCATAATGATTTATATTGAATGTTATCATAGGCTTTACTTATATCTCCTATCATAACCTTCACTTCTACATTTTTATTTATGAAATCATCAATTATTTCTCTTATTATCCATAACTCTTGACTTCCTTTTCCTTTTCTTCTGAATATATTTTGGTCATATATTCTATCCATTTTTGTAACCTTTTTGTTATTATTCACATAAAAAAACGTATTATCCATATTATTCATTGTTATAGGTCTCCCATTTTTTATCACCTCTTTATTTCCTTGTTAAATATAAATTTTGTAACTCCTGTACATATCTCTTTCTCTTTAATTCCAGTTTTTAACCATTCATTCATAATCTCTCCAAAAATTATTTTTGCCACTTCTTCATTTCTTTATACATACTGTATTCAACTCCATTCAGTCCTGTTACAGAATTCTTTTAAAATTTCATTCACTTCTTTCATAGTTATTTTTTGTTCTAAATACTCATTATCTTCATTATTTAAATTTTCACCTTTATACATTTGTTCTGTTTTCTTCTCTTTTAACAAATAATTTCTATATATATTGTTTAATTATTTCATGTACCTTCTTACTGTCTTATTTGCTTATCTTTCTTATTATTTAATTCTCTTATTATTTTTCTTTGTTTATTATTTTACCTAAATATGGTACTACCACTTCTTTCTTTCCTTGTAAACAATATTTTTGTTTATATAACAAGTTGTTAATTTTAATTTCATTCATTTTATATATTTTTCTTTCTCTCTCATAAAAGGGATTTTTCTTCTCTAATAGGTTTCTGAATGTTTCTTGACTTAATATCTTATAGATCTCTTTTTATTTTCTTCTTTTCTTCCTTATACATTCTAAAACACTGTTTTATATTTCTCTCTAAAATTAAACCACCAAACAGCCCAATTCTCATAAAACTCTCTCATATTCATACGATTTTTCCATAACTCCATAAATTCCTTTAATTCTCTTTATTTCTTTTCCTGTTCTTATATAGTCTTAATTTTCCTGCAGTTTAACTCATATAGCCACATGATCCCAAAATCCAGCATGCTTAATTCCTTTTTGTTTTACTTTTAAACTATCAGGTATTAAAAAATAATCAGTTTTGCCCTAATTTAATTCCTTTTGTAGGCCCAGTGGTTATTTTCCCATACACTTAGCATTCCACTTCTCATCATTTCTTTAACAATTTTGACATCACAATTGCTCTTTTTTTCTTAAATTACAGTTAAAATTACCCACCATTATAATGTCCATACTTACACAAACATATTCAAGAATCTTTTTAAACATCATTTCTCTCTGTTTTTTTGTTACATATGTATATAAGGCTATAATTCTATACACATATTTTCCATCTCAAGTCTATTACCATCATTTGTCCTAGTTCCACTGTGGTTGCATCTAATATTTTAATGTTTTCTTGATGTAATATACATGTGTCTAAGCACGTTTCTTTCCCCATGTTCAAAATTACTGCACCATTCCAAAGTTTTTAAATTTGTGTTCCTTCTTCCCCCATTAATAATCTGATATCTTCTAAAACAAAAATATGTGCATCTAATTCAGCACACCATTGTAATATACCTATTCTCCTCTTAAGATTTTTCATCCTGTTCACATTTAAAGCTAATATTTTCAGCCTTTAAGAACAGTTAGTATAATAACATTTTTATCCATTTCTTTTCTTATTTTCTCTAAGCATTATATTTTTGAATTTTCTTTTCCTATAGAATTCATTTTATTTCTTACTGTATGCCAGTCAGCTTCTTCCTTACTTGTCTCCCCTGATTCTTTTTCTTTGTTCTTTTCTTTAACTTCATGTACAACCCCTTTATCAGTCACATCGTTTTGTACATTTTTTGTATAACACATTCTGTCTCTTTGTCCTGTATAACTTCATTTTTATTTTATTGCACATTAATTTCACATTCTAGCCATGAATGACCAGTATTGCCACATTTTTGAACTTTAAATCACATTTTTTGCATTATGCCCTGATTTACCACATAAATAACATCTTTTTTATCACATTCATTGATTAAATGATAATTTTTTCCACAATAATAAGTCTTTTGTTGACCCCTGTATTTCACAAAATCCCTGTTACCATGAACATTAATAATAATAGATACATGGTTCAAAATGGCTGCTGTTCTGTGAGCACTGCTATCACCTAGGTCTCGATATACCCTGGATTAAAACAAACCCAGAAGGCAACGCAGAATTAATAATACAGAAATAACTGTAGATGTTTACTGCTAATATCATCCAGCAAACAAAAGAGGAAGAAAAAATGACAGATTCAGCTCAGAAACAGCAGGATTAACTAAGATTTCTGAATAACAGCTTAAGCAATGTGCTACTAAGGCCCTGCATCTGACTGCAAGATTGATAAAACACTATACAGCAAGATGTCAAAAGAGGAAAATAATATGGAAACAACAACAACTAAGACCAAATTCTCAGTACTAGCCTCACCTGAGAAAGACACAACTTCCAAAAGACAACTAAACAAACTGACAACTCTAAAAATACAAATAAATCCAAGACAGACCAGCCAGCTAATCTGGAAGACATAAAATCTGCCTTATTACCTATTCAGCAAGCATTAAAGGACTTATCATTACAATTTCAAACCTTTGGTGACTCATTCAGCCAAATAATATCCAGAATGGAAAAATCTGAGTCCAAAATAATAGAAAATGAAATAAAAATAGACTCTATTTCTCAAAAAACTGATGCCCATGACAAAGAAATACAAAACTTACAAGCAAAATTAACAGACCTGGAAGCAAGATATCGAAGTAACAATATCATCATCAGAGGAATACCTGAAACTGTACTTCATAACAATCTAATACCAACAATCAAGCAAATAATAAATTCCCTCCTAGAGGAATCTGAAGAAATGCAGCAAATAACAATAGAGAGAGCCCACAGAGCCCTGAGGGAAATGCAAACATCACTGAAACCAAGACCTGTCTATATTAAAATATTAAACTACCAAGATGTAAATAAAATCATACTGGCAGCAAAGAAAAAAGGCACACTCGCCTGGAATAATAATAAAATCTCCTTTGCTCAAGACCTCCCAATACAAATAAGACAAGCAAGACAACTACTATCTCCATACTGCAGGTTCCTAATAGAAAAAAAATCAAATTCCAGATGAAATATCCAAATCAGTTAATTTTTTACATCAAAGAGGTTAAATACATGGTTGCTAACCCCAAAGAGGCAAAAGAGACATTCCTGGCTGTTTTCAAGCAAATCCCACCTTCAGAAGTGAAATAAATCCACAAAAAAAAGATAAAGGTCCCTTGAATGAAAAAATGACCCCATTCACGAGCACTCTAGCTGGGATCCAACTCTGAAATCTTTCCCTTGCTGTCTAGGCCCTTAGGTCATTGATGTGAGCCATGAGGAACACAGGAAAGGGATGTACAGCCTGGGTGGGAACCAAAAATGAACTGCTGTTTCCGATGCACGAATATAGGAAGGAAGTTCCCATCTCGGATATTGGCTTGCAAATTCAGTCCCCCTAGGCTTTTGATGGCTTCATTAAGAACAGTCAGACAAAATGGATTTCAGCAAGCTCCAAAGGATTTTACTGCCTGAAAAATGAAAATTGATCTGCACCAGCTAAAAGAAGAAAGCTGCACCACAGATGTCAACCAACCTGCAAGCAAAACCTTGAAGAAATGAGGTACTGTTGAACTGAACCATTTACTAAAACAGTACACCCAGTACTGTGTAGGTGAATGAAACTCCAGCCTTAAATAATAGGCAAGAAATAAACTGTCAGAATTATGCTAGCTCATAGATTAATATTGGGAAAAAAAAGGAAAAAAAATTGTTAAATGTTGTATGTAAATACTAGAAGTGTGTTAAAAGATCCTGGAGAGAAGTAATCTCAGGAAATTAGTAAAATAACCTAACAATCCTGGGATAATGTAAATATAGCCTTAATATGTCAACTATAGCAGAAGGACTGTTTGGCTAAGCTGTTTTTCTTTTTTTTTTTTTTTTTTTTTTTGTCTCTATACTTCCTACTTCTATTAAATATGTGCCAAGTATATATTTTATAACCCACACAGATTGATGTGGAAAAACATCACTATAGGCACCAAAGAAAGCCGAAATCTGAATAAGTAAAGGGGAGGAAAAAGAAGTCAAATGAGAGAAAAATGTAAAAATGACAAGATTGATTGTTTAACAATATTACTATGGTACACATATTGCTATAATTTACTGAGGAATGTATATTAATATTCTGTTTTAAAAATACTATTAGAAAGAATTAGTCACAAGACAAAAACAATACATGCTGTACCTTAAATGCAATACCATCACTGTATAAATAATATGTTGGAAGAGGCTAGGGATATTAAGTAGCAGTGTTTGTTGAGGGAACTAGTTTGTTCAGCTTTGTCCACATTGTATATAGTAACACAGGGGGGTTACTATGGAGTAAATCTATTTCTAAAAAGAAAACACATTCCAAGATTAGACATAAAGGTAAACCATATAATGAACCTTCATCCTCCCCCCCCTGATTATTCCTGGTCCAGGGATATAGTGGTTAGGCACAGTGTAGGGACGGGGATAAATAGATGCTTTCCTAAACCATCACACAGTAACACATACAAAACTAACAAAACAAAACTAATATACATGGCATATCTAAGGAATACACCTAATAAATAAATGTGGGAAATAGAATCATGGAATGTTAAAGGGCTCCAAAACAAGAAGAAATGAAAACTATTCTTACACCTTACATTAAAAACCACAGCCAACCTCATACTAATACAAGAAACGCACTTGACTGCAGATCAATGGGCAGAAATTAGCCGAAAGAAATGGATAAGTCAAATCATAGCTTCAGAGGGGAAAACAAACAGTGCTGGGGCTGCCATAATAATTAAAAACCAATTTAAGGAAAAAATACTTAAAACCAAAGCTGACAAGGAGGGAAGATGGTTCTATGTAACATTTAATAGTCCTACAATACCAAAACCACTAATGGTACTTAATGTTTACGCACCCAACAACACTTTTTTATGTCATTATACCCAACCTTAAACCAATTTAAAGATCACTACCTAGTGATCGGAGGTGACTGGAATACATATCAAAACCCAGAAAAGGATACATCTAATCTGACCACATCACATAATAAACAAGCCACATTAGCCCTTAATGAACTCAAACAAGATTTCAAACTATATGACCCTTTTAAACATGGGAACAGTGCAGATAAAACAGGGAAATTCACATTCTATTCGCAATGCCACAAAATGTGGTCAAGGATAGACTTCTTCTTAATCTCTGACATATTCATTAACATGGACCCAGCAATAACTATACATACCAGGTTCTTTTCAGATCACTCCAAAATCACACTGAACATTAACTGGGACAAAAAGATATATTTAGAGAATAGGGGTCATAATTGGTCATTAAACACTCATTTACTTTCCAAAATAGATGTAATAAAAGAAACAGAAGCAATACTAAAAATAGCTCTTACAAATATCACTAACTCCCAAGTACCAACTGACATAGAATGGGCTGCAACCAAAGCACAAATCAGAGGATTGTTTATCAAAAAAGCAGCATACTATAAAAAAATACAACTGAAAGAGGAGCATATACTGAAAGGGAAAATAGAGCATCTTGAAAAAGAACTAATAAATAACCCTAAGAACCAAACAGAAGCAGAAATTTTAAAACTGCAAAGGGATCTATATATGTTAGAAACCAGGAACCTATCTTTCTATGAAGCCAGAATGTTAGCCACTTACGCAGAAGAAGCTCAAATACCATCTAGAGCTCTGGCCAGAATTATCTGCCAGCACAAAAATGCCTCCAATATATCAGAAATAAACTACAGAGACAAAAACTACACAAAAAAGAAAGACATTATTAAAACATTTGAACAAATATACTCTCAAATATATGGAGCACAAATACTACAAACCTCAAAGGAAGATAGAACTCTTTTTCTTCAAAAACTGAAATTCCCTAAACTCAATTTAGACCAACAAAAAAAACTAACTGAGCTGATATCCATCAGTGAAATTATTACAACAATCAAACACTTAAAAGTGCATAAGGCTCCGGGTCTGGATGGACTCACATCAGAATTTTATAAAGCATTTTCCCCCTTGATAGCCAAACTACTATACTATACACTGAATTACATAATAAACTATAAAATAAATGATATCCACTTTAATGCCTCTAAAACTATATTTATATTAAAAGAACACACAGACCCCAAAAACCCCGACAGCTACAGACCCATCTCCCTCTTAAATATAGACACTAAAATATTTACCTCTATAGTTGCAAACAGAATGAAAAATCTGATAGAAAAAAATCCTCTCCCCAGAACAATCTGGTTTTACACCACATAGACAGACTAGTGACAATACATTAACATTAGATGCACTAATATCCTACGCTAACCGATACAATATCAACATCTACACAATGGTAGTGGATGCCCACAAGGCATTTGATAGGGTTAATCTAGAATTCTTACTCCAAACACTACCCTACTTTATTATACCCAATAACTTCATTCAGATCATCCAAACTCTCTATAGCAACCCATACACATCTCCGTATATAAATAAAACTTGGTCAAATAGGATCCTAATAAAAAATGGAACAAGACAAGGATGCCCACTATCACCCTTCCTGTTTAACCTATACCTAGAACCACTCTTTCTATACATTAAACAAAATACATATCACAATCCTCCATCAATACACAACTTCAAAATATACCTCACTGCATTTGCAGATGATCTGAACATATACTGCACTACACCAAATTCAGATATAAACAAAATAATAGCTGCAATTGAACATTTCTCGACTATGTCTAACTACAAACTAAACCTTAATAAAACTAATATTTTCCCCCTTAAAACACCCAAACTCATCTCACTAATACCATTGTTAAACACAATAAAAATTAAAGAAGAAACTAAATACCTGGGAATCACCTTTTTCCAGAGTAACAAAGACTTCTACCAACACAATGTAAACCTTAAATGGCAAAATATAATGCAAGACTGCAAAAGATGGAACAACCTAAAACTACCATTCTTGGCCAAAGTATCAGTAATCAAAATGAACATTTTACCTAGATTAATGTATATATTCATGACATCACAGACAACAATACATAATAAATTCTTCAAACAAATTCATAACTTCCTAGCAAAATTTATATGGGAACCCAAAAAAAACAGAATCTCCTATCCAAAATTAACACTCCCCAAAAGCAAAGGAGGACTAAATCTACCAGATTTTAAAATGTACTACTTGATCATTAACACTAACAGAATATTGAGAATAGCTGGACATAACCCGTCAATGGAAAATTGGTCTCCTCTCTGGGTGACAATATATTATAGATATATTAAAGCTCTAGTTTTCAATCCCAAAGCACTTCCATTCCTGAAGCAGAAAGAAATACAAACATATAACATTATAGAGCCCTTAAAACATTCTATCAACCTAGCGCAAAAACTCTTTCAATTCTTGAACCTTAGGCATGCCATGACAATACTGCAACCCCTTCATAAAAACCCAAAATTAAAAATAAACAATAAGATGCTGGACTTAGTCCCTTTTCCCAGACTAAAAGATAAAACAATCAAAGATATCTATCCCTACCTTAACTGTTCAATACAAGAAATGAGGACCAACTTAAACCTCCTTAAATCACACATAATAATCCTAAGACAAATCAAAGAACTGTGTTCCAGTTATCTCCAAAATATTACTATGACCAATAGTGACATAGAAACTTGTAGCAGGCTTTGAAAAACTATTATCACAACAAAGAAAACTATTACCAATTCATATAAAATGATAAATGAAATCAAATACCAGAAGGACCTCCTCTTTTCTAACTACTGGAGAAAAATTAAACCATCCATAGATGATCAGCAAATAAGCCAGGCAATCAATCTAACACTGAAGATTCTACCCCTCAAAAAGTTAGCATACACTCAGCTCATGATCAATAATAATGCTTATTTTACACCTGCAATCCTACACAAATTTAACACATCAAAATCACCTTTCTGCCCACACTGTAAGGACCAGATAGCTGACTTAATCCATGTATTTTGGAGCTGTAAATGTGTCTATAAACTCTGGAACTCTCTCAAGGTACAATTACAAAAAAATAGGTTATCAAACATCAACATTAACTTGGGAATTCACTCTGTTACACATTCTCCCACCCAACATCCCAAGAAAAGTAAATACTCTTTTAACAATTTTCCTACTAATGAAACTGTATATAGCTTTTAAATGGCTAGATACGATAAATATCTCTTGGGAGGGTTTTAAACAAGTAGCTATACAACACCCTTTAGCTCATAAAATAGTAATAGATAAAAGAAACAAAAACATGAAATCCAGAGAAATTTGGGAACAAATCTTTAACATCATATTAGCATAATTCATCACACAGCAACTTAGAAATACACTATAATGGAACCAAAGAACACATACAAGTTCAGATATTAAATAATAACTTGAATATTACGAATGTATATACTGTCTATATAACTGTGGAATTAACAATGAAAGCATCTATGTACATAGTGTAAATAGATATGTTGTATGACCTATATCCTGTGGTATTTGACATCAATGTATAACATATGTATATGTGTGTATGTGTATGTATGTATATATGTGTGTATGTATGTATGTGTGTATATATATATATATATATATATATATATATATATATATATATATGTGTGTGTGTGTGTGTATGTATATATTTGTGTATATATATATATATATATATATATATATATATATATATATATATATATATATATATATATATACACACATGGTCATGTTGTAAGATGATTTTTATTTGTGACATTTATTAATGTAAAAATAAAAATAAAAATTATTGAAAAAATAATAATAATAATAATAGATACATGCATAAAATTATCATTTTCCATTCTCAATATTACTCTACATTCCCATCCACAGTCCATAGTTGTCTTTCATCATATATTTTTGTAGTTTCCATTACTTCTTTACATATAGTTAACAAATGTTCTTTCAGTTATTTTGCTTCAAATTCAGTTATAACCTGGATCACTATTCCTTTGGTTTGTTTGTAAAAAACTTGCACCACATATTCTGACCATAGATAAATATTTTTCTTTAGTTCATATGCATCCAAAAAATGGCTATGGCCTGCCCAGTCTCAGATATCAAGTTGCAAGTCTCTTTATTAATTAAAATAAATGCTCTTACCTCTTTTGCTTTGACACCCAGAGGTGCTATGACAAAGTCCCAAACCTCATACCTGTCTAAACATTTTTCTTTTTACCGCTCACACCTACTGTATAATTCTTGTTTCTTTTATTTCTTCTTTCTACTTTGTTCATTCTCCAACAGTTTGTGCATATGTTTTTGTCTCTGGAATTATTTCTGGCATAGTCTCTTCTTCTCATTTTTCTTCTTCTATTTTTCCATGGTATCACTCCGTGAACTTGCTGGTCCACTCCCTGGATCATTTTGGTTTACCAATTCTTCCAAATAATCATCCCAGAGCACCCCCCCTAATTGGAGGGTTGTAATTATGCATTTTTCAGAGGCAACTGTCTCTCCTTCAAACAATCTCCTCTGAAAGCTTTCCTCTGAATCCATCTCTGTTTCAGCTATAGTCTCCTTTTCCTCCAATGTCACTGGTTTTTCTGCACCCACATCATCAGGAAAAACTCCTAGTAGTGATTCAACCATTTCAACTACATTTTCAGCAACTTTCATTCCAGTTTCGGCAAAAGCTGAATCAGCCATGTTTTATCCCTGTTTCTCCAGGCTGCCTATGTGCCTGGAACAGGAAGTTCATTGTGTCACACACAAATGCTTCCCCCTACTACCAAGAGTAGGGAAGTTTCCCAATGTAAACGAACCTTGACTTCAACCACAAATATGAACAGGAACAGAAACAGGAATACCACTGGCAGGACAAAACCTTTTATTAGTACAACAACGTTCTGGTACCTCGGCTTCTTGCCTTCTGTTGGAACATTTTTACAATACAATTCTGTCCCTATATATACCCTTTAACTTCAAATCATTCAATTAATTAATTCCATTCACCTAAATAATTAAACAATTAAATTATTAGTAAACCAGTTGTGAGGCAGTTCATAAGAACAAACTAATATATAAAATTTCCCAAAATACATTTTAAGATCCATACATATATTTTATAACTTTTAAATCATCTCTAATTATTTATAAATGTTTTAAACACTTCTAAATATTTATCAAAGTATTTGTAATACTCTTTAAATGCTTGATTAGTACAGATTTGATTTCTACCATTTTATACAAAATTTAAAGTGACATATGCTTAAATGAATCACAAATATTCACTGAGGTAAAGTGCATTATTCACCTAATTTATATGTACACAAATTAATTTATTTTCATTGTGCATATCGTTATCTCCCATCTCTAAACATTCATTTTTTCCTATTTACTGCGATGCATCCTAAGAAATTCCTGCATCATAACATTTATACTATATATGTAAAATTCATTTTGCCTGAAAAAAACTTTGACACTCAAATATTATTCTAATGACACTGTAACCAATCAAATGCTCAAATTATTCTCCAAATTCATACCTCGGGGAAACAATGTATGAAAATTAATTATCATTCTACTTTCTAGTCTGTTCAGTTGCCTTTTGAAATTCCCATAATTGCTCACTGGACATGCTAGAATGCTAAAAAATAAACTTTTGTCCAAACCATGATGTTTGGACAAAAAGTGCATAGCAACAGGACTCTCAGATTTCCATTTTCTCACATATCCCAGATGTTCCATAATCCTCACTTTGGCCTTCCTGGTAGTTTGACCAATATACCATGAGGTTGGATGACAATCAGTGGCAGCTGGTGACTTCAAATCAAAGGGGGGCTGCAGGAGACAGCTGAATGGGTGTGGCCAATGGGAAGGGTGTGGCCACCTAGACAGTGGTGGAGCTATGCTAAAAAACACAAAAACTGGGACTTTAATTAAATACGCTGCCCTGGGTGCCACTGCCCAACCGTCATTATGAGAGTCCAATCAAGACAAAATGAATTGTAGAAGAAAAAAAATATTTCAAAGGATTGGCTACATGATAGCTTACTTAATATCTAGAAGGAAACAAAAAGGTTCCAAGGCATGAAAAAATACTTTACTTTTTAAATACATTACTTGAATGCCAGTCAAAATCAGGTATAAAAAAACAATCAACACTCAACTCAAACCACTTCTCCTTGCACTGTAGTTCTAATTATAATTTATATTCAGCTTTATAAAAGTACAAAGTAACATGTTGAAAGCAGCAATACCTCCACCTGTAAAAATGTTTCTTATCCAAAAAAGACCTGCTGCCTGACAACAACTATCTACTTGTTTCATGGGGAAAACATGATCAAAGTAAAAAATGAAAAGCAAACAAGTAACAATATCAAGATAAATTGCTCAAAGGATTACTGCACAGGTTATGGACCACACGTGATAGACTGGCATTCTGTTTAGTTTACAGGTAAAGCCTACAAAGATGACTGCAAGTCTCCAATAAATGTAATGAGCTTCTGAAAATACTGTAATCCTGTCCTTTATTACAAATACTGTCATATGCATTTCAACACCTAAGGCGTATACACTATCAAGTTATGTAAATATTTTCTGCATGGCAACAACAAAAAGGCTTTCAGTGTTGGTAATTCTTTAACAGTATGCTTATTAAAGCTTACTTCCATCTTACAGTCTCAGACAAGCTTACCTGATGGTCATTAAAGCATTGCTACTTAAACACATTGCTACAGGCACTGCAATGACATGCATTTTCTGAATAAGAAGCATAAATCAACAGTATAAAAATATGACAGAAAACCAGAACATTCTGCAAAATCAAGGACAGATGAAAAGCCATTGTAGTACTTGTGTCTACCTTGGATGGGGGGATACTCTGCACACTTGCACTGCATAACTGCTCCTTGCCTTGTTTGGACACATCCAGAGTCACTACGTGGGGGAGTGGGGTGCAACAAGTATGTCACAATTTGAAATGTCTCTGGCTGACGGTGATGGCCCTGGTACATTCGTTATACCTGTCAGCCTCAGAGCAAGAAATCTGGACAAAGCCATAAACAGAAGTGGGACAAAGGGCCAAAAATAAGAAAATGTTTCTAATATTGTTCTTATAAACTTAGAAAGATAATAGAATAGTAGGTCTTGCATTAGTATGAATTTTCTGAAGGGTACGAAATCTGAAACTCAAATGTCTGTCATTATTTTCTAACTTCAATCTTTAATGATTTGCCACTAATTTCTCAGAAAAACACAATTTTATGAAAAACAGGCCAAAAATGTGATGCAAAAATATAAAATAGCCACACAATACAGCTGGGAACCTGTCAAAGAAGGGACACTTTTTAATATTAGTACTGTTAACTTGAGCAGCTGACAAAATAAGAGAATCTACATGCATTTCTGAAAGTAAAAGTAATCTAAAACTCTGATTATTACACTTATTTATTAATTGTAAACCATCCACATTTTCTTCCAAATTTTCCATTTTGCGGAGGGATTATTAGGGGGAGAGCAACATTTTGAGCTAAAATCAGGGACAGTTGAGAGGTATGGATATACCTAATTATATAAAGAGATTTATTTGCATGTACCTCTCATCCTCTTAATGCAGGAAATCTGGACAAGGCCAAATATATTGGGGGAACATACAAACAGTACTAAAAATTGCTCTTGTATAAACTTAGTCAGCCCACAGAACAATAGGCCTTGTTTTAGCATGCATTTTTCTGAAGAGTATGAAATCTGAAACTCAATGTCTGTCATTATTTCGTGACTTCATTCCTGAATGATTTGCCAGAAAACCACAAATTTTATGAGGAAAAAAACAGAAATAAGAAGTAAAAATCTATTTATTCTGCAAAAATCTGGACAGTTAACAGGTATAGTTCAGCTGGGGCTGTCTGACTTTGCCTCCTCCCCCCTCACAAAATCATGGTCGAATGGGGCCTCCACCCTGCAGGTATTCCAATGTCCCATTACTTGGCTATTTCTCCCCATTTACTGTAAACACTATAATGTGCATACTGCTTTACTTCTACAATGATTTGGATTTCATTTAAAAGTTTTAATTTATATTTTACAGCACAAACACTAACAGACATCTGCTAAACAAAGCAATGCAGTCTCACAATGAAAATAGACAGCATTAAAACTTCTCTGCCCTTGAAACTCACATTCATTGAAACAGCACTGAAAACCATATTCAAAGAAAATGCATCTGGCCAGTGGCAGACAAAGATTAACTTTGGGTTGTTTTCAAATCATAGGCCTCTTGCACAGGAAACATACATGTGTTCTTTGATACACCTTCCTGATTGTATTAAATTATATTCCTCATATAATACAGTAGAGCTGTTAGAGGGCATTTTAAATTTATTGTTTTGAACATTTTTCCAGTAAACAATGAAACAAAATGCATGCACTAATAATGACAAAACTGCCCAGTTCAAAGCATTTCCATCATAAAAGTCAACTCAAACTTTTACAATCCACCAGTATCAGTAAATATGCACAATCTCTGCAGATGTAAAAGTCATCTAAATAATTCCACATTAAAGAGATCTGTAACTAATGATGAACTTGCTGCTAGCAAACAATTTTATATTTCATTGTTTCATCTACAAATAAAGTGCCTGTTGCTGTTGAGGAATAAATTGCCTATGTTACAATAAAAAAAAAAATGATAAGCTAGTAATATTGCAATAAGGAATGAATGGCAAACTGATAACAGGTTCATCGTTACTAGGTATCTCCACCAAAGAGGACATTCTCAGGACTGCAGCATCCACCCCCTTTAAAAGTACAACACAGTACAGTAATGCATCTATATACTGTGGGAGTAGAACCCACAGCCTTTTGCATCAAAAGCATGTACACTACCTGTTGTGCTATTAACAATACAAGCAGTCACAGCATAAGCAGCATTAAGCTTCTCTTCAAACTCTCAGCTCCTTGTAAAATCCACTTGACACTCAACTGTATCTCTCAACTTTGAAGCACAAGTAATCTGGAAAAAGCCAGAATTTATTGGGGGGGAGAGCAAAAGCCGAAAAACTAGGGGCACATTTTAAACATTACTTGTATAATCTTGGAAAGTTGATGGAATAAAATGCTGTGTTACCACCATGCATTTCGCTGCCAACTCTCAAACCATGGACCCTGTGCACTACAGTCAGAGTAACATACCACTATGCCAAAATATCTTTTTCTTGAAAAGCAAGTAGACTGAAACTTAAATGGCTATCATTTAGTGAATTCAGTTCTCACCATAGCTCTCAACCTCGTAGCACAAAATACTTAGACAAAGCCAATAATGGGGGAATACAGCTCCCAAACATATGAGTGAATTCAGTTCTCACCATAGCATTCAACCTCTTAGCACAAAAAACCTGGACAAAGCCAATAATGGGGGCATACAGCCCCCAAAATAGGGACAAATTTCAAATACACATGTTATAAACAGAACATTGCTAGAATAAAAGGTTTTGTGTTACCATGTACTTTCTGAAGAATATGAAGTCTGAAATTCATATGCCTGTAATTATTCAAAATCCAGAAAACCACAAATTTCAGAAGAACAAAATATAAGGAAAACATTTCACAAGTGGTGGTGGGTAGAGAATTCAAGCTCTTGCTACCTGTTCCTAAGGTACAGGGTTTGAGTCTAGCCACCAGCTATATTTAACTGGGGCAATACACATACACATACACTGCATTAAATCAATTGAGTTTAACTCTTTTCTCTGAATTGTTTTAATTATAACTATTGCAGACTTTTCAGTCCTAAATTATTTACAAAAATTTCCAGACTGTTTTCCTTAAAATAGTAAAATGAATAATGCCCACAGAAGACAAAATCTCAGTTTGTTAGAGACTACAAGAAACAAACTCTGCAGGGTAAGCAAGTAGTATAAACACAATATGCAAAGAGCTTTCAGTCAGCATGAGAGGACATGCTTAGACATATCATCTGTGAAGACAGAAACTAAAACCTTCTGCTCATGTTCTATTTACATGAAAACCTATTCACTGTTAATGAACACGGCCAATTTAGCAAAAGTAAAGATGTAAAGATGAAGAGACCGTCTCTACATGAGATAAAAGTAATACAATTCTTTCTGAAGAGAAATCAAACAAGCAACAGAATTTTCATTAAAAAATACAGGATGCAGGAAAAGTCTTGCTGCAGTAAATACATAGTAATAGAAAAGAGTTTACCTATCTGTGGTGTCTCAAAAATATAACAAATGACAAAACACTGTGTTTTATACATTTAATTCATTAGAACATGAAAGCTGTATAACTCTGGCAGCATTGTGCATAGGCCTAAGGCTGATATCAAGCTTCAACGTGCAGTTCTGGGTTTAAATCCATCTCCACATGCAAACTGTGTGACTGTAGACAGCTACTTAAATCACTTAGTAAATCCAAGCTGTTCCTAAAATGAGCCACTTTTACCCCAGGAAACACTGCAGAATACAAAGCACTACCTACGCAAAAAAAAAAAAAATGATAAAATAATATTCTGCTTCCGTGCTCCTCACACTTCCAGCATACAAACTTCAGCAGGTATATTTAAGAACATGCTATTGATGCAGGACAGTTCACTTTTAGTGATCAGAAAATAGCCATAACATGAAATATCTTGGGGTTGCCTGACAGACGCAATTAGAAATTTATACTGAAATTCTTCTATTCCCCTACTGCTCCAAGTAGCATGAAATATATTGTCCATTTGCAGGGTAAAATTGAGTTTGCCTGTATTCCCTATACCAGTATGCACTATCAGACAGACCTTAGTACAAGATATTCTCACATTCAGCTGACAGCAGTGCTAAGGGTTTTGATTTGAAAAAGGTGAGCCTTGCTACTACAAGATACAGTACATAAAAAGAAACTGTTGAACAGTGTAAACTGAACTTGTTGCGAACACTGATGGGTTGACAGTTCTATATCCTTGGTATAACTATCATTAAAATGTTACCCATAAGCTTAATATAAAACCACAAACCTATACTAAAGTGTGGGAAATATTTATAATAATGACATGTTTTAAGGCAATACTTGATGATTTTGGTAAAGACAGATACTGTGTTCCCTCACTGAAAAGGACCCAGAGTTTATAAGTGCCACTGATAAGTAATTGACCCTGTGGTGCATATGAAGCTCTGACTGTCGCACAGGTACCCTGGCTCAAGTAATAAGCACAGTCATAACAGGAAGACTGCAAACAACTGACCAGCACAAGTTTGGTCATTTGTGAGACGCACAGAGCAAATGCAGCACTTCCTGTGGAACTAGGCTGCAGAAATAGCCATAAGCCTGAGTAAGTTCATCTCTTCATTGTTGGCATTCAAACATGGTTGTATGTAGTCAAGTAGCCTAGTGCACCATGTCCTACACAGCAGGACAACACAGAAAGCATAAACAGCATCTTCACCCATATGTCCTGGCAGTGGGATGAACAGAATGTTACTATCATTACCTCCATATGTGTTACAAGACTGAGTCACATGTTCATATATGACAGTAGTGAAATACTGGGGCATTTAACAGTCTGGGAAATGAGCTTAGTCCTGAATGTCCAGAAACTATGAAAGGGTGAGGAATACACAGATAAAAACACAGACTACAAACTATGGACACAGTCTATTACCTGTGGAAAACAATGACAGAGCTGTTTTCAATGTGCCACAGTTGTCAATAAGACAGTACAAACCATGCAATGTTTTCATGATGTCATAGAACAGTGAGCTGTGATAAAACTAAACGTTTTCTTGTACCCCAACCTGAGTAAAATAAGTATTGTCTGATGGGCAAACAGTATCTTTGTCAGGATATCAACATGAAGATTTTGTCTTCATTTAAATATTTATGGATCTGGCCTGACCCAGCATTGGTTATGGATTAGCATTCAAGTACCTAAGAACTAAAGCCAATGCATTACTATCTCCCACCTTTACTCCGTGTTTTTTAGCACAGGTGTTTGAAACTCTATACATGATGATGTGAAGGTGGCAAAGGTTTAGCACGATCCATTATTTGTGTGGCAGACATATGAAAAAATGCACAGATGACAGCCCTGTCATACTGAAGGTTCTTTATCAGATTCCTACAAAGGAGTATTACTGACAGATTCTGCAGAAAACAGGCCAGCAGAATGGCTACCCAGAAAACAGAGGAAAACCTCACATCTCTTTATCCTGTTTTACACACTTCAGTTTCTACCACAATGTCCTCACCCCTTTGCCCACAGTCTAAAATCTAAGAAAGGAAATTATTCCCTTAGAAATGCAGCTAAAAGGGTGATCTTACTGTCAAAGCCTATGAACAGACTATAATCTGCTATCTAAGCATTCTCCGAACTTAATCACACTGCAAAAAATATGTTGCCTCCAAATCATACTGACACACACAATGCCTTAGACCTTGGCACATTTTCAGTTAAAATACAAAACTCACCTGAACAGTGATTTCAAATGCACCACACACACACACACACACACACACACACACACACACACACACACACACACACACACACACACACACACACACACTCTACCTGCTGCAAAGTCCGTTCATTTATCTAAAATCCACATTTGCTGCAAATAAAATCCACATTCCATGCTGTCATCTATCTGGTAGTAAAAGCCCGTGAGAGAGAACAAGTCCTTCCCCTCCTACGAGAGCAAACTGCTATCCTGCCTGCAGATATTGCAGTCCGATCCCCTTGCAGTCTATGCAGTTGTAACTTCATAGACTTCTGCGATCTCTGCTGTTGAATGCTGTCTTCCTAATCTGAACTGCTGGTGAGACAGTCCAGATTCTGTGCGCATGCTCCAGACTGGTTCACCAGCAGTCCAGATATCGGGAAATGCCACAAGTGTGCATGCGCGACATTCCATTTGTTTTACTTTTATTTTTTATTTTTTACTTTTATTTTATTTTTATTTTTACAGGTGGAGGGGCTGCAGTCCTGCAGCCCAATAGCACGAGCCATCCCTGAAGTACAGTATGCAAGAAATGTATATACACAGTGCTTCTGGAGGCAAAACGCTTGCATACAAACACTCATAATAACAATGTGATTGTCAGAAACACACATGCTACACCTACTACACAGAGAATGCAACCGACACATAAACCTGTTTATGCTGAGGCACTTAAATGCAGTCTTCCCAAACCCCAAAGACCTCCCAAACAGTCCAGCTGTAAAAATTATCCTCAGCAAACCCAAAAGCACTCAACAGAAGCAACACCTAGCACTGCACATACAGCCATGCCCAGTGGATCCTCAACTGCCAAACCCATAAGGCAAAATAATGCACTACCCAGGACTCGAGTCATAGGAGACTCCAGTGTAGGACATACTGATACTCCACCCATCAGGCTGAACAAGGAGAAAATAATGGTCAGTTGCCTATCAGAAGCCTGGATCTGCCAAGTTATACATGCATTCAAGTCATTGCACCACAGGTACAAGTATGATTCAGTCATAGTCACTTTAGGTCTACATTGCCTGACATGTACCTCTGTAGACTATATGAAGACAGACATTATGGAGTTCTTGGATTATATGTCACAGGCTGCTATGTGCTTAGCACTGAGCAGCATTCTACTTTCACCAAGGATGATGCCACAATATGAAGATGATTGACTTCAATAATTGGCTTAGTTTTTGGTGCCATTCTAGAAGGAAGCAATATTTGTCAGTATGGGAGGACATGGTTTACAAACCATATTGCTTTGCCAAGAATGGTTTGCACTTGACCTCTGTAGGCATTTAAATATTGGCTAAAACATTGCCCTCCCTCAAAGAGTCTTTCAAAGCAACGCCAAATTGACAAACCTTTCGGTATAGCAAAATCTACCCAAGGAAATCTAAAGGTATTATTGCTCAGTGCCAGCAGTGTTAGCAAAAACACCACTCCTGCCAAGCTCTCCTCACTGTGGAGAATGTGGACATTTGTGCAGTTAATAAGACATGGTTTAAAGCCACAGAAAGTATAGTGGCAGTGCAAGGCTTCAGTGCCTTTCACACCTTTAGACTGGCAACTACATAGACAGGGACTAAAGGCAGAGGTGTCTCAATCTACATCAATAATAAGCATACCTCTAGGCTGGTTAAATAGGATGACACACTGGAGTTCCTCCATGTCCAGACTACCACAGCCAAAGTCCCATACCATATCCTAGCAAACTATAGGTCTCCCTCTATGTGCCATGAAACCCATAGCTCATACTGAAGCCACAATCCAGTTCAATCCGCTTTCATACTCATGGAGAACTTTAATTATCCCTCTGTAAACTGTGAATGCTACATGACCCTAAATTTACAGGTGCAGAGATTCCTACATATTGAGAATACAAAGACCCCAGACAAGTTACTGCATACACGTACTAGAGCTATAAACATATAGAACCTGGTACTCATAAATATGGGAAATTCCTGCACCCCACTCCCATTGTTGTGTCATCCCTGGTAAGGTCAGACTACAGTGCGGTCTCCTTCAAAATAAGAATCAGTTCTGTAACCCTAGGAAACCCTGTAACAGTTAGAAGCTACACTAAGGCAAACTATCTTTTATTAAATGATAATCTGTCAAATTTCAAGCCCCTCCAAACCCAGATAACACAGCAACCATGTCAATGACTGCATAGAGGCTGCTATGCTTACCAGGAATAATCTCAAAACTAACTCAAAAAAACAAACCACCCTGGTGGAATTCAAAATTAAACAAGTTGTACAACAAAACAAAAATGCTGGGCATTCAATAAACTCCATGTAGGCTCAGCTCGAAGCCTACACAAAGTTTACATGTTTGTGCAGTGAGCAACAGTGCTAATTGCATATGCATGCTGTACACCAAGTTTAAAAGTAAACAAACACAGTTTTGTGGCTAGCAACAGTGCTGCCAGCCAAGAAAATAGTAAAGCAACACAGACAGCAGTAGACATGCAAACATGTTTACCTACGGGCAAACTAGGTATGCGAGTTTGTGTGAAATGCCACAATGATTACCAGGGTTATTAATAAAGCAATGTACATAGTTCCAACACATTACATGAAAGTGTATACAGTGCAGAGTATTGTGGAAACGTGTCGTGCATACTGAACAAAAGCTGTGTAGTGATCAGTAAGGGTACATAGACTGCATTATAGATAAACAGTCAGGGGAAGTGTGTGTATTGAACAGGGACACACAGAAGAAACACTGTAATGTACAGCAGAGGAGGATATGTCGATGAAAACAGTTGTAGCATGAACACTAATCACATATCAACATGATACAGTATGGAGTACAGCGTGAATGTATATGTAGAATGTACTGTCACCCAGGATGATGCCATAATATAAACAAGAAATGATCAACATCAACAACTGACTTAGCTTCTGGTGTCAATCCAGGGGTATTCAGTATCTCTCAGAATGAAATGAGATGGTTGAAAGACCATGCTGCTTTGCCAGATATGGTCTGCACCTGTGTCCTTTAGGCTGTTGGATACTAGCAAAGATGGTTGCCTCCCCATAATGCCTTTTTTAGGCAATGTAAAGCGACAAAAGTTCCAATGTAAAATAACACCATTGGAGGCAAAGTCAAGGTTCTGATGACTAATGCTAGGAGTCTAAACATGAAGCTGCACTGGAGGAAATGGCCAACTTGCTAGCTGACAGATTTGGTGCAGACTTCATCTCCCCTGGACCTACGGGCCATACCCCAAAGCATAAAGTTATTTGACCATGGAGTTATTTGAAGAATACTTGTATCAACATGATTTTGTTAAAATACATATCCTTTATTATTTTCATTATATAAATGATTTGATATTTATTTGTAAAGGGGGTTATAATATAGTTTGTGATTTCATAAAAGATTTATAAACCTATAGATTTAACTTTACATTTCATGGTTTGCAGTTGGGGAACAGGCTTCTTGTTTAGACTTGGAGTTATTAGGTTTCAGCAATGGAAAGATTCAAACTACTATCCATAGGAAGTTTGTTGATGGGGACAATATTTACATCCTGGGAGCTGTCATCCACCCCACCTTATCTCTTCTTTACCCTATGTAGAATTTCTTCATATTTGCAAACTTTGTAATAATTACTCCACTTTTTATAAGGAAACTAAGAAAACATCTGACATGTTTATAAGTACAGGATATGATAGGGATGTTGTTATGGAATCCCTTCAGAGAGTTGTTGAAAAATGTAATAAGAGAGATATTAACTGTAGAACTAATGTGGCATACATTGGACATAATAGAAGTAATAATACATCACTTTCTATTGGCAATATTCATAAAACTACTGATATCTTTTCAGCTATTAAATGTATTCCTCCTGTTCGGATATTAAAAAACACAGAAGAAACTTAGAATAATAAAAGAAAAAAATATTTTGTTACTATCTATAATGTTCTTCGTGAACAGGTTGTTAGTCCTTTGAAATACTACTGGTCATTTTTAATGAAAGATCAGGATCTTTCTAGATTAGTGTGTCAGGTTCAATATGTTTCATATAAAAGGGGCCAAAGCTTGGCAGATATGTTAGTGCATAGTAATTTTGTCCCCCCCTGTTTCTCGTATCCCTACAAATGTTTCTTTAAGAATGGGTACATTTCAATGTGGAAAATGTTCTGTTTGTAATATTTTCTAAAATTAACAATATCAAATCTGATGTAATTAGTAGGTTTACATGTTCTACTGAAGTGGTCATTTATGTTTTGAAATGCCCCTGCAATTTATTTTATGTGGGTGAAAGTCAGAGGGCCTTCAAATTAAGATTTCAAAAACACATTAGGGATGTTAAAAATTAATGTTTGGAAAGTCGAGTAGCAATGCACTTTTAACAGTATCATCAAGGGGATTTTACTTTATTGCAGGGTTGTATTTTGGAACAAGTGACTGTAAAACTGGGCGGAAAATGTTATACTTAAAGAGAAATTGTTATATAAAGCAGCTATGTATATTTTAAAGTGTAACACTTTAGTACCTTGGAGGTTAAATAGTGAATGTAATTGGAGATATTTAATTAATTGTTTTTTTTTTTTTTTAAATTGGGCAATTATTCAATTAAATGTTTTAAGATTTTGTTTATATACTGTTTCCATTTTGACTAATATACTACTCCTTGAATGCATTCAGCTGAGGTGCTAGGGGTAAGTAAATTATGTGTTTTTACTCAGTGGCCTGTGGTTTTATTTTATTATATCACATCGTATAAAAATAATAAAATGAGCCAGCAAAATGGAGAATTAAAACTTTAAGACCTTTAATAAATGCTGAAACAACACTAAGCAACACAGTGTATAAAAAGAAGAATTAAAAGGGATAAGTGCTTTCGCACCTGCTCAGGGTGCTTCATCAGGTCTAATTAAAATACAGTTAATAAGACATTTATGTACTAAAGCTATTACCTCAGACCACATGATCTCAGAGCTCATTTTAAAGGGATATATTCATTTAAACCTCTGCCCCTTATAGCTTGTAACAACATAAACAACTTAGTCTCAATACTCTCTGTACAAGTTCCTACATCACCAACCCTATTAGTTATATGATGCAACACCAAAACAAGAAATTTGAACACATGCATACAGTCTACATTTCCAACATATTTATCCAGAGCATTCTTAGTATCTTCCTTGCTAATACTATATAAATGTTCCTTCATACGATCTCTGAGGAAACAATTTGTCTTACCCATATAATAACATTGACAATCCTCACAGATTGCCAAATAAACAACATACCTGGTCCCACAATCTGCATAAAAATTAACCTCGAAAATACGTCCTGTATCTGGGTGTATAAAACTATTTCCTTCTTTAATATACCTTCATACATTACACCCTCTACATGGATAAGTACCTTTCTTATCTAAGTTTTCCAGATTCCTTGCCTCAGCATTTAGAGTTTTATAACACAACATCCTCTTGATTGAGGTACCATTTTTAAAATAAAAATGGGCCTGGTTTCCAAGAACAGTCTTGCATTTATCATTAGACATTAGCAATGTCCAGTTACTCTTAATAATATCACAAACCAAGTGAACATTATTAGAATATGTCAAACACATCGTCATATGTCTAGCCCCAGCATCCCTATTTATACATGTACAATTCACCCCACTTAAAAATTATGATTTAGCTCTATTTGGTCTGTCAGATAAAACCTCATCCTGCACTTGAGATATATCCAAATCTGAGTAGCCCCTTTGAAGCAACTCATTAGATAAAACATCAAAGGAAGCATACATGTCACTGTCCCTTGTGTGAAGCCTGGCACACCTAAAAATTTACTTTTCATAACATTCCTCTTAAGGTATCTAGGGTGCATACTTCAAGCATGAAGCATATTATTCTTCTTGCAAGATTTCCTATCCATAAGTGTGTTAATACCATCAAGGGTCCTAGTTACGCATACATCTAAAAAGTCAATTCTAGAGGTTGAGAGCTTCAAACTAAATTTTAAAGAACTAGTTGTACCTTCTAAATACTCTATAAATTCACACAGAGAGTCTTGAGAACCAGCCCAAATAAAGAAATGATCATCCACAAAATGGCCATAATGCAAAATAGAACTGAAAAACATATTCCTCTTATTAAACACATATTCAGATTCCCAGTGTGCGAGCACCATGTTTACATTATTAATTATTAATTATTAAATTATTGCTCATGGCAACACCTACCTTCTGAATATAATACCTGTCTGCAAAAGAAAAACATCAGAAGTTAAAATAACATCAAGCAAGAAACATAACAAAAAAACCTTCCTATCAGTGTAATCAGTATGCTAGTTAAAAACAATCTAACAAAATCAATGCCTATATCATTAGGAATACAAGTGAACAATGATACAACATCCATAGTAACTAACAAATAATCTTCAATCACATTATTCTCAGATCATTCAGACAACCTGCAAAGAAAGTGCTTTGTATCCTTCAAGATCACATTTACTCCATCAATGACATGTTGTGCCTGCCTCTCAACATAAATTGATAGGGGCTTTGTAACCCAGCCCCTACCAGAAACCATCAGCCAGTCTTTTTATTGTACTGTGTTGCATAGTGTTGTTTCGGCATTTATTAAAGGTTTTAAAGATTTAATTCTCTGCTTTGCTGCTCATTTTATTATTTTATATATGGTATTTAGTTTCAATTTATCAGCTTTTGCTTGCTGTTTGATTTGAGTTTTGTTTATCGTATCATACCCCAAAGCACACCTGACAACATTTTTCTGCCAAGTATCTCTAGAGATCAGGTCATATCTGCACTCTCCAAGGCTGTAAACATGGCCTCAGTGGTACAAGATAACATCCCAGTTTGCTTACTAAACCATCTAAAACAGGACCTATTGGACCCACTTAGCACCCTCTTTAACCATAGTTTGAGAACTGACTTTGTCTCAGCAGAGTGGAAAATAGAAACAGTAGTCCCCTTGCACAAAGGGGGTCCATCAACCGACCTGGGAACTGTAGATCCATAAGTCTAACCAGTCTCATCTGCAAGGTCATGAAATAATCACCACGGACATTATCAACAAGGTGAGCTTCATACTTTAGACTCAAACCAATTTGGCTTTGATAAGGGTAGATCATGCTTATTAAACTTAGTAGACTTTGAGAAAGTCACCAAAGACCTGGATGAAGGTAAGACAGTGCATCTCTCCTATCTTGATCTAGCCAAGGCTTTTGACACAATTCTCCACACAGGTATTATTGAGAAATTCTCCTAGCTGGGGATTAGCCTGTACATCACTAAATGGATAGACATTTGGTTCACTGACAGAACACATACTGTCAAAGTTAGTGACTCAACCTCTACCAATAGAGCCAGTGCAACTAAGTGCATCAAAGTGCCATTATTATTGCCTTTGGCAAAGTAGAATTTACTCCCCTAAGCTCTAACTCAGTGGTGCAAGATCTGGAAATACAAGCAGATAGCAATCTGAACTTTGGTCACCAAGTTTCCACAGTGGTAAGGAAACCCTTCTATGTCATGTACGCCATAAGTAAGGGGATCGCATCCAGGTCTGAGGATGTTATAACACCACTGTACTTGTCCCTCAGCAGAACATTTATAGAGTATAATGCTCCCTATTGCATGTACCACACCAGACACCTTCAGCAGCTAGAGAGACCACAGGGGTTTCTCAACAAAAAAATACAGGGCCTGCAAACCATGCCATGACGTTTATCGATAGACGGAAATCCCTGTTACTGTACTCTGTATCATATTGGCTTCTGAGAGGTGACTGGTGCCTGGCCTACAGAATAGTCCCTACCATGCCTTGATGCAAATGCTGCACATCTGCACATCTAACCTTGCCTGTGACATTAACAGAACATCCTGGAGAGACAGATATATTGCCCAGAGACTGCCAATCCTCTGGAATAAACTTCCAAATCATGTAAACCAGAGCTCCTCACTGACCCTATTCAAGTACAATCTAGACAAATGGATGGGAGACTATAAATTCACCCTGGGGGGTGGCACTCATGACCCTCATGGACAATGGTAGTCGGTTTTGACCATAGACTCGCTCTGCAAATTATGTCCACCTAATAAGGACATTTGAGGCTACTTGAGATGAATATAGCTAGTCTTTTAAGGGCTGTAGGACCACTAGCCTAGTAACCTCCTATGAAGCTATGAACTTATGTCAACAGTTTTCAGGCGACATATTACTACAGCAGTTATACTACTACCCTACAGCCTTATATCCCATCTAGAAATCGCCTTTCCACTTATAAACAGCTATTAAAAGTATACAAACCTAACAAAAGAGCTGGTCATAGCCTCTACTCCTTTACCATTGCAAAACTATGGAATGCCTTACCCCCAAACATCACTGTCTTAGACTCCTTTAAGACCTTCAAACTTACTCTAAAAAATTACTTTCTTAACACTCACACCTGTCTTTGCTCCTCTTCTAAAGATTAACATATTCACATCTTATCTCTTCACTATATAGCAGATGCTACCTGTTTCCCTCTTCCATCTGCCTCTCCTCCACCCCTTATCTCCTATTCTCTTCCCTTCCCCAATTCATTACCCACTATCTACTTAATTCTTCTCTCTACCAAGTTCTGTATCCACTTCCATAACCCCTTTCCTCCTTGATGTATCATATTCCATATTCCAAACTATATCTAGTCATGCTTACCAAACCAACCCTCATATCACTTCTCTCTTTACTCCAATAATCTTAACTACCATAGTACCTCTGCCTTGAAACATTCACTTAAACCTTTTACTCCAAAAAACCTACAAAACTAACTACAACTTCTACTCAAATTGATTTAATTTACCTTCTTTTAAATATAACTCTACCTGCTATCATAGGTTCATAGGTTCATACTAGGCTATCTGCCCAAGGGCATTTATAAGCCTAGCCCATAGTTATGCGGCTTTCACCACCCCTTTAGTTTGAAGAAAACTATGCCTATTATTTTGCTGTGCCTCTGTCAAGCAGTGACACTGAAGTAATCCCTGGGGTATATCTGCGATCTCCCATCCATTGGTCAAGATTCCTCTTGAACAAGGCCAGCGAGGTGCTCTGCCTCACATGTACTGGGATTTTGTTCCACAGCATAGGGAGTCTCTGGGTGATGAATCTGTCCCTCCAGCATGTTCTATTAATAACCGTGTCAAGGTTCAAGTCTCCCGCCCTTGTGGTTCTGAGGGATCTAGATTTTTTGAGGTGAAGCATATTCATCAAATCTGGGTTTGACATGGCCTTATATGTCAGGCACAGGTCACCTCTGAGCAAGCGGTATGCGACTGAATAGAGCTGGAGTTCTTTCAGTCGGGCAGCATAAGACATATTTTTGAGACCCTTTATCCTTTTGGTGAGGAACTTTTGGGGCCTTTCCAGCTGCTGCAGGTGTCGGGTCAGATACATTCCGATGGGGCATTGTACTCAATCATGGGTCTAATGAGTGATGAGTACAGGGGGACGATGACCTCCCTAGATCTAGATGTGAATCCCTTCATGATCAGGTGGGCAATGTAGAAGGTCTTCCTAACTACTTTGGCAACATGAGTGTCAAACGAAAGGTTACTGTCAACCTGGGTCCCCAGATCCCTGATCACTTCTTCTGTGCTCAGTGGATTGCCACCTATATGGTAGCTAGGGGTAATCTTGTTTTTCCCGAAGGGTATGACTATGCATTTCTTGGCGTTTAACTTTAGGCCATGGCTCTGGCACCAGTTATCTGTTTCTGTGAGGCCCTTCTGAAGGATATCTGTGTCAGATGTGTTTTCGACTATGGCGCCCAGTTTGCAGTCATCTGCAAACTTTGTCAGCCATAACCCTCCTGTGTTTGCTTGTACTTCAGAAAAGTAGATGCCGAACAAGAGTGGTCCCAGGACTGAGCCCTGTGGGACACCACTTGTGACAGGCTTTGAGTCTGACATGGCGCCAGCAACTCTGACCCTGTGGGTTCTGTCACTTAGCCAGTTTGCAACCCATCTTGTGATGTATGGGTTTACATTCAAGCTGATGAGTTTTTCGATGATACCTGAGTGGGGTATTGTGTCGAAGGCCTTTGCCAGGTCGAGGTAGGCTGTATGGACTGCCTTGCCCTCATCAATACCCTTGGTGACTGTTTCGAAAAAGTCAACCAAGTTTAAAAGGCATGATCTGCCTTTGACAAAGCCAAACTGGGATGGATCCAAAGTCTGCAAGTTCCCTATGTCTTTATTTATGAGTTCCATTATGATCCTCTCCATGACTTTGCAGATAAGGCTTGTCAAGCTAATGGGACGGTAATTTCCAGGTTCGGTGGAGGCACCGCCCTTGTGAAGTGGGACCACAGTCACCGTGCGCCACTCCTTGGGTACGTATCCTGAGGTGAGGCTAAGATTAAACAGCTGTCCTAACTGCGGGTTTAATTCCTCATCGAGTTCGTGGAGCACACAGCTGGGGACACCATCCGGTCCCATGGATGCTGTGTTTTTTGCCTTGGAGAGAGCAGTTCTCACCTGGGCGTTGGAGATGTTTGGGGGGCTACAATCCTCTGGTATAGATATCTCTCCTTTTGGGGGGGAGGGGGGGAGAAGTTTGCACTGAACATCAGCCAGTATGTTGGCAATGTGTGTAGGTTCAGTAATCTTCACATCATTTTGAACTAATTCTGAGCATATCTGGGAGTTTCCTCCTAGGTTTCTAACATAGCTAAAGAAGGCCTTATGATTGTCTTTTGAGTCCTTGGCGATTTTTCTCTCAAAATTTGCCTTGGATGATTTTATGAGAGCTCTTAGTTTTTTACTTATAATGATCAAAGGTGTCTTACCCTTAAAGGATTTTGCTCTATCTTGTAGTAGCTTCCTCCTTTTGTTGTAGAGCTTGTTTATGGCTGGGGTCCACCAGCCTAGATGCTTGCCTTTGGTACAAAGAGTCTTAGTTTTGTTTGGGATTGCCTGATCCATGCAGTCCTGTAGGTGCTGGTAGAAGGCATTTGTAAGTGATTCAGCGGTTTGAGTAATGTTTACCACTGGCTCAGGGGCCTTAAAGGAGACCACACTAGTTTTTAGAAGTGTGAAGTCGGCTTTTGAGAAGTTTTTCACTGTGGTCTTTTTTATTTCAGGTGGGGGCGGGATGAGGACCTCCAGCGAGATTAGTTTATGATCTGATCTCACCAGTGAGGGGTATACTTCCGGTGTTGAACATTGTGATCCCATGTTCGTGATGATGAGATCAAGTATGTTTTCTCCTCCTTTGGGGATGGTGACTAGTTGTTCCATGACATTTGAGTTTATGAACTCCAGGAACCTTTGGGCTAGAGTGTTTGGGCTTGAGTAGTGTTCCCAGTCTATATTAGGGTAGTTGAAATCACCTAGTATGATGGTATTTGGAGATACATTTATCCCCTCCAGTGTTTTCAGGAAGGCCATGTGAGGTTCCTGAGTTTGAGAGGGTGGCCTGTAACATGCTACAAATTGCAGAGCAGTCTTGCCTATGGTTAATTGCCCCTGGATGGTCTCCGATGCATCGTGCGTTGCCACCAACCTTGAGGTGTGTGTGTCCTTTATGAATATGGACACCCCCTCTCCTTTCTTGGTGTTGTCCGGATTTTGGGGCCGGAATGCATGATATGAGGTGAAACCTGATAGTGCTGGGGTGCTCTCAGGAGCCTTGAACCAGGTTTCTGTCACAGCACAGACATCGATGTTCTCCATACTGAGAAGGGCCTCGAGTGCGTGCATCTTGAGATTGAGACTTCTGGCATTGAGCAGCATTACCCTTAGTTTTTTTCCTTTTTTGTGTTCTAGGGTGGTAGGTTTAGAATTTGAGCCTTGCCTAAAAAGGCACTATGTGGGTGGCAAGAGCCTTTGCCAATATCCGGAAGCCCAGGGGTGACAGGTGCAAGCCTATCCTAGTCAGAATTTTTTACTATAAGCTGCCATTCTAGTCGCATATTAAGCTGTATTATGTATGTATTAATGTACCAATGTAAACTGTATTCTGCTTTAATAGAATGTAATGTGTACACAAAACTATAAATTATAACAAAGTCTATACTTTATGTGGAGCTTTTCTGCCTGGGTCTCCTCTGAAAATGGGTTTTTGACCCAGTTGGGCTTTCCTGGTCACCAAATGTCACTCAATCAATCAATAAATAAATAAATATAGAAGGAGCATGTAATATAATGGCAACAATGGCCATTAATGCATTAGCTCACATCACAGATTGTAATACCCTCTTGTAGCCATACTGTATGTCCACATCTCAATATAGTATATGTCAATGACAGCAACATTGACAAGTCAAGTGATCATATGGTCATAGGACACTATCAGGCTGAGGGCCAACATCACACAAAATCCTAGCCATTATTATAAAATGCCTACATGTATATTATGGAAAATAGTAAGAGTGTTGTGTGTATGTGTATATTTGTTGGATTCCATTACATTCTGCCACTGTCCATATTGGACATGTACCCCACACCATGACAGAATTAGCAATCACACGTGCAGTGGTCTAGGGATGGCTTGCATAAGCTCATGGAAAGACTCTGCTTCATGATGTGTTTATGCATATTTGATATGAGAACAGCCTTCATTCCTCTGCAGGAAGGCTATCATGTGGCCAGAGGGAAAAGGAGGATGTGTGTTGCTACATAAATGGTACCCTAAGTGGTAGTGAAATGAAGATCTATTCCAAAGATCACATAATGACCATAATGTACCAGCAACCAAACACACAGCAGTACACTGGGCCTGATATGAGCATTACACCTGTGTAGGCATAGAATATGAATGCCATGCAATATCACAGTAGCAACACCACATATGTCTGACGGTAACACAGTCATATTACAGTTTATGCAGTATGCTGAGGAGAATATGGTGTAGGGCATGGATGTGGTCACATCCCTGCATATAACTGTCTCATAAGTGATAGTTGCATGCATAGACACGCAAGTAGCTTGCTGTCAGATTAGAACATCTATATGTTTAGTTAAAGTAGATTGCAAGCACAGTAATTAATGTTACTGCCACAGCACAGGTTTATCTTGAATACTGTCAGTCTCACAGTGCATGTTACCAGGATGACATAATCATTGTATGCTACAACAAGATGCTTGAAGGAGTGTTGGACATAGCTGTGGGCTCACATATCATTCTAAAACTACCTATTTACAGAGCACAGTACTTAACAAAAATGCCATAGTGCAATTCTAGTGTTCATAGTGTCAGAGAATACTTTATAGCTGATGACATCAGTAGAGTCTGGTGAGAGGAAGATGGTAATAGCAATATCCCACATGCTGGTGTAAAAAGCTCTTTCTAATGTCAAGTGCACAAACACACACACACACACACACACACACACACACCAGTTGACTGCAGACTGCAGGAAGAACAGATCCCTTACCTAAGTACACTAACTAGAGACCTCCATATTTAATGCAAGAAACACAGCACATCTGACTTGGACAGTGTCAGACAACACTTTATAAGTGATGACATCAGCAGTGTCTGGTGAGAGGAAGATGGTAATAGCAGTATCCCACCCGCTGGTGTAAAATTTATTTTTATTTAACATTTGTTTAACGGGACATTCCGACTTGGAATGAAGACAATTTTCAACTGAGACCAAGGGAGAAATACCCCAGATGCATGTCTTTGTAACATGGGAGGAAACCAGAGTACCCAGAGGAAACACACACAAACACAGGGAGGACATGCAGACTCCGCACAGAAGGCATCCCTGTCGAGAAGCAAACCAGAGAATCTCTTGCTGTGAGGCCACAATGATACCCCTGCACCACTGCACAATCCCTCTCCCTTATATAATGCTCTATCTAATGTCAAGCAAGTGCACAAACACACACACACACACACACACACACACACACACACACACACACACACACACACACACACACCAGTTGACTGCAGTGAGATTAGAACCCCTACCTAACTAAGTAGACACACTAGAGAATTCAGTACTTAATGCAAGTACCACAACACAAGTCTGAATTGTATAATGCTGCAGGACAATTTATAGCTGATGACATCATCATTGGATGCTTGAGAGAAGATTTTAGGAGGCCTACATGAAATGGATGTGTAGTCATGTCCAGCTGTCAAACTATTGTACTACATGGGATTGCAGTGATGACAGCAGAATACACAATTATGCTCTTTGTAATAGACAGAGACACAGACACACCAGTTAACTGCAGTGAGATTAGAACCCCTACCTAATTAAATAGATGGACTAGAGAACTCAGTACTTAGCATGAGTACCACAGCACAAGTCTGACTTTTACAAGGCTGCAGGATAATTTATAGTGGATGACATTATCAGTGGATGTTTGAGAGCAGATGTTGGGAGGCCTGCATGAAATGGATGTGTAGGCATGCCCAACTATCAAAATACAGGTACTCTGTGGGATTATAGTTATGACTGCAAGATACATAATTATGATCTTCTGACTAGGCATGCACACACCAGTTGGCTGCAGTGAGATTAGAACCCCTACCTACCTAAGTACACAAATTAGAAAACTAAATACTTAATGCAAGCACCACAGCACAAGTCTGACTTTTACACGTCTGTAGGGCAATTTATTGTGGATGACATCAGCAATGGATGCTTGAGACAAGATCTTAGGAGGCTTGTTTGAAATGGATAGCTAGCCATGTACAACTGTCCAGATATTAAAGTTCTGCGTGTTACCAGATTGATGAGTGTGCAAAGTGTAGTATTTGTGGTTGTGTTTCCAATGTGCAAGTATACTTTAAAAGACAACTTTACAAACTATATGCAAACAGCTGTACACATCTGATGGTGCAGTGGTGCAGCAGTTGTGTTGTTGCCTCACAACAAGAGGTTCTCTGGTTCGGTTCTCAGCTAGGGTGCCTTCTGTGCAGAGTCTGCATGTCCTCACTGTATTTGTGTTGGTTTCCTCTGGGTGCTTCAGTTTCCTCCCATTTTGCAAAGACATGCACCTGGAGTATTTCTCCCTGGACCTCCTCTATAAATTGGCTAGTACCAAGTCAGACTTTCCTGGTAAACAAATGTTAAATAAACATTACTACAAATATTGGAAAATCTGAATGTGTATTGTCATTATAAAGATGCACATGGTATATTTATTTCTGTATTGTAGTTGATATATTTGTGAACAAGTACTGAGAGACCAAGTCTGAAGTGCATAGTTGGAGGTAACAGATGGCTGCAGTGTTAATATATGTCTGCTTTTTCTTAAAAAGTGCCTTCCCTTTGTTGTTTTACATGTACTTTGATAACGTAAAGACTACATGGACAATAGACATAAGTAATGCATGCTAACATAAACTTTCCTTAGTGCACTGCCAAGCAGCTGTTTTGCACGACTGATAGCAAAGTGTTTGCGCATGCGAGATGCACATTTATACTGCTTTCCCTGTTTATGCATGGATAAGTGGTGAGTGAACATGAGCCTCTAGTTCATTGAGAAAAGTATGAGAGTTTTGAATACTGAGTGTATGAAACACACCTGCTGTTTAGCTGACTCAGTGGCAGCAGGTGTAAATACTTTGAGGCATTTCTTTTGGAGCCCAGATAATATAGGATTCAAATCCAGGTGTATCTAATAGTTTTACATATGTGTTTATAGTGCAATGAAATAATTCTTTACTCTACATGCAATGCATGTTACCTTAGCACAGTCTGTTTAAGCAACATTGCATGGAGTTAACCGTACATTAAATAGCTGTTCACCATCACTTGACATTAGTGTGAGATGCCGAACTCCATGCAAACACAGAGGACAAAAAGAGAAGGGCTCCATTTCTGTTTTTTTTTTTTTTACTTGACGTTGTCCCGTTCGATACTCAGCTAGAGCGTCTTCTGTGTGGAGGCATATGTGAATGAGGAGTGCCTTCGTTGAAGGTTGTGCGTCAGGGCTGGTAACCCAGTATGTAAAAATCCACTCCCAATCATTAGCAGACCGGAGTTCCGCTGTGGCGACCCCTAACCAGGAAAAGCCGAATGACACAAACAAACTTATGCATGTTATGTGTGATTCTTTTCTGACCAGATTAAAGGTGGTAAAATGGGGTAGATATGAAACTGGTGAAATGTGGAGCAAGCAGGAGGAAAAACAAAGGGAAAGCAATATAAGAATGTGCAGGAGGGAGGGAGAAAAGAACCATAGCAGTCCACTTCTTCAACAGTGTAACATGAAAATATGGTACAGAATATGATCTAAATTTGGACGGTAACCTCAACAAAGAGGGGTGACAACACAATCATGTTGTGTAGCTCATTAGACCAAATCATGTGTGTCAAGAAGACATGTTTGCAAACTGGAAAGCTATGTATGGGACAATATTTTTTGTGGCTATTGGAGTGCTTAATGTCTTCTTCTATGGACCATAAGGGAGAGCAGCCTCTCTATCCAACATAGGCTTGCACCAATTGTGTTATGCATGACCCTATGCACCAACCCGAGCATCTCCTGGTGGGAGAAAAAATCTCCCCCTCAGCCAGTATTCCCAGAGGGTACCACTGTACCTGCTGCTGGAGTAGTGGTACGTGATGGTGAGGGTAGTGCAGGAGCAGCAGAGGCAGTACTGCCAGGTTGGGTCCCAAGTGTGCTGGGTATCAGTGCTGGAGGCAGTGGAGTGGGGGCAGGCTGAGCCACTGGGATTGGGCAACCTCCCTGTGCTGTAAAGCATTTTGTGATTTGTCAGAAATGGATGACATGCAAATGTTTTGATGGAACATAGAAAAAGAAGAGCAATAAGGACATGGAGACATGGTCTTGGGCATACTCACAAGGAGAGCTCAACCAGCAGACATCAGTCATTACCAGGTAGCAGCAGAGCATCTGACAATGGGCGTGGATGTGCCAGTGCAACACCTGGGAGAGCTAGTTCTCAGGGTCATGGACAATGAAAATGAACTGTCACCTTTACCATGCCCGGCTCACACCTGTCCAACATAACAGAACATAGAGCTAGCACAGAGCTTGACTGTGTTTTTGTAGACACTCACACACCAATTTCACCTTGAGTAGCCATACAGACATTAAAACATCGAATGTTCAGAAAAAAAAATAAAAACAAAAAAAAAAAAAACTAAACAGTGTAGTGCACCCCACACACCCATCATCATCTTCTTTCAGCTGTTCCCGTTAGGGGTCACCACAGTGGATCATCTGTTTCCATTTCTTCCTGTCCTCTGCATCATGCTCTTTCACACCAACCGCCTGCATGTCCTCTCTCACCACATCCATAAACCTTATCTTAAGCCTTCCTCTTTTCTTCTTACCTGGCAGCTCCATCCTTAGCATCCTTTTCCCAATATACCCAGCATCCCTCCTCAGCACATGTCCAAACCAACGCAATCTTGCCTCTCTTGCTTTGTCTCCAAACTGTCCAACCTGAGCTGACCCTCTAATATACTGATTCCTAATCCTGTCCATCCTCGTCACACCCAGTGTAAATCTTAACATCTTTAACTCTGCCACATCCAGCTCTGACTCCTGCCTTTTCGTCAATGCCACCATCTCCAGCCCATATAACATAGTTGGTCTCACTACCCTCTTGTAGACCTTCCCTTTCACTCTTATTGGTACCCGTCTGTCACAAATCACTCCTGACACTCTTTTTCCACCCATTCCACCTTGCCTGTACTCTCTTCTTCACCTCTCTTCCACACTCACCATTACTCTGAACTGTTGATCCCAAGTACTTAAACTCATCCACCTTTACCAACTCTACTCCCTGCATCCTCACCATTCCTCTACCCTCCCTCTCATTTACACACATACATTCTGTTTTAGCCCTGCTGACCTTCATTTTTCTCCTCTCTAAAGCATATCTCCACCTCTCCAGGGTCTCCTCAACCTGGTCCCTACTCTCACTACATATCACAATGTCATCTGCAAACATCATAGTCCATGAGGCCTCCTGTCTGATCTCATCTGTCAACCTGTCCATCACCACTGCAAATAAGAAAGGGCTCAGAGCTGATCCTTGATGTAATCCCACCTCCACCTTAAACATATCTGTCACTCCCACCGCAGTCCTCACCAATGTCACACTACCCTCGTACATATCCTGTACCATTCTTACATACTTCTCTTCCACTCCCGACTTCCTCATACAATACCACAACTCCTCTCTAGGCACCCTGTCATATGCTTTCTCTAAGTCCACAAAGGCACAATGCAATTCCTTCTGACCTTCTCTGTATTTCTCCAACAACACTCTCAGAGCAAACATTGCATCTGTAGTGCTCTTTCCTGGCATGAAACCATACTTCTGATCACTAATCATCACCTCCCTTCTTAACCTAGCTTCCACTACTCTTTCCCATAACTTCAAGCTGTGACTTATCAATTTTATCCCTCTGCAGTTACTGCAGCTCTGCACATCACCCTTATTCTTAAAGATAGGTACCAAAACACTTTTTCTCCACTCCTCTAGCATCCTCTGACTTTCCAAAATTTCATTAAACAATCTGGTTAAAAATTCCACTGCCATTTCTCCTAAGCACCTCCATGCTATCACTGGTATGTCATCTGGGCAAACAGCCTTTCCATTCTTCATCCTCTTCTTAGCTGTCCTTAATTCCTCCTTGCTAATCTGTTTCACTTCCTGATTCACTATCCCCACATCATCCAACCTTATCTCCCTCTCATCCTCTTCATTTATCAGCCCTTCAAAGTACTCTTTACATCTACTCAACACACTCTCCTCACTTGTGCACCCCCCACACCCCCCGCTACTTAAATATACCAACTCCGAGACCGCACTACATTGAAATAAACAGAAATATCCCCTTACGGAGATTTCCGTTTACTTGTTCGATGTTTTGCAGTTTTGCTATTCTCGTGTCGACAATGTCAGATTTGACATTGTCAGCCTTCGAGAATTTAATATAGACCCCCCAAAACCCTGTGTAAATGATAATAACTGTGCCATATCCTTGTTTTCTATCGTTTGGATTCAGGGACTGGGACGCTTGGGTGCCATCATCCTTGGTGACATAAAACATAAAAGAAGGGTACTACACATAAATATCACATAAATGAAAATTCCTGCTTAGATTTAACACATATTATCAGACTTAGTGCTTACTGTATCTGTATTTGTGAAGTTGATTTGCAAATTGTACTGCTTTTTTACAAGTTTTTGAAATGTGTACATCCCTCCCAACCTGTTAGACCAACAAAGCTGGGCAAGCCATAAATAAAAGTGTGACAAATGCACAACAATGGGGAGAGTTTTTACATATTGTGGGTCTTACAAACTTAGACAGTGATAGAATAACAGGTTTTGCATTACTATTTTTTTTTATATTTTTCTGAGGGATATCAAGTCTGAAACCGAAATGTGTCTCATTATTTTCTAACTTCACTCTTTAATAATTTTCCAGAACAAAAGCATGATGTGAAAAATGTGGACATTCTGTGAAAATCTGTAAATGTTAGACATATGAATGTCTGAGTGTTTGATACATAAGGCCTATTAGTTGATAGAGAACATAAGTCACTGCTGTCACATCTTGATGTAATTGCTGTAAAAATCACCCACCTTATATACCTACTTGAATTAACAATTAACAGTATGCAATAATATGTCATTATTTTGTATTTATAGACAATTTTTTGTTTTCTATTACAGGTTCAACACTTAGCTTGGAAATCTGGCAGTTGAAAGAGTTTTAGGTTGCGTTTGACTCCTTCTGATGCTAGCAATAGACAGGCATTACATGGGTAAGTAAAAGTTGTGAGTGCTGCCTGGCATTCATTTTACTGTATGTATCTATGTGCGTAAGATGAAGGTTTTAGCCCCTTAGCTGGTGAGCATGTGTGCTATCCATTGTCTCTTGGCAAGTACGAGGGCATATTGTGCATGTCTATGTCTGCCTACAACCACAGTGGCTGCTGGTTTCCCCTCTGACTCCTCACCTGTGTATGCCTGTGGTTATTTTGCCAGTGGTGGTGAGATGTGTGGCCCTTCCCCTTGGTTCTGCTGCTGAAGCTGGTTTCTGAGGATAATATTGTGTAGCATGGCACATACTGTGAGTATTTCAGCACATCTATGGGAATTGTACTGCAGGGCTCCCTGGGATGTATCTAGGCACAGGAACCATGACTTCAGCAGCCCAAAGACATGCTCTGTGTATTTCTTGTTTGAGCATGTGCCTCATTATAACATTCTTCATTTGGTGTGTGTGCATTTCTGATGGGCATCATCAGCCATGGTTCCAAAGTATCACATGCATCCCCCAGTAAATGACCCTGTAAACATCTGATACAGTTGATAGTTGTACCAGATATGCAAGTCGTGGTAACCACTTGGGTTGCCAGCACACATATTTAGGATGATTCATTTAATGTTACACACAACCTGGCAGTTAATGGGGTGGTAGCCCTATGTGTTTATGTAGACCCTTCCCTGTTCCCTGGGGGGGGTGCTTTGATTTCTACATGTACATATACATGGGTACAGTCTATGGATCCCAGGACGTCAGGGTAGTGCACTACAAGGTAGAACTCCTGCATAGTTCTGGCTCTGTCCTCATGTGTACGGGGAAAATATATGTATTCACTGGCATGGTGTAGCATAGCATTCAGGAATGGATGGAAGATCCTGGATAATGATGTATGTGACACACCCAGCATGTCCTCTGTTGGTCTCTGGAAGGTTCCTGTTGCTAAAATAAATGCTACACATACCTCAGTCTCCACTGGGATTGGTTCCCTTCAGTTTGCCCTTGCTCTCAGTTGAGGATGACAGAGATTGCAGAGTTCCTGTAGTGTGTCTGTATCCACGCTGTAGCACTCTAAAGTTTCCACCTCATGCAGATTTTGAAATGTTAAATGGGGTCTAAACACCCTTCTCCTTCTTGGCCATGGTCTGTTAGCAACAGCATGGACTTGGGCCTGCTGCACATACACATGAATAAGAGCAAGAGCAGAGTGTAGATTAGTTTCTGTGGCTGTATTCCAATAGGTTTTGGGATTCACAGGGAAAACCAGCAGTGAGTCTACACGGTTGCTTTATAACTTGTTGAATAGCTCCTCCATCTTGGATTGGTTGATTAGCATAGAATTCAGCTGCTTAGGCTGTGATTAGCATGCCACAATGTTTACTGCGTTTCTGTGGCTCTACACACTTTATAGATCTGCTTACTGAATACAAAATGGTGCGCTATTCCGTGCGAGTAGTGCCACAACATGCACATAGTTTAACTGCCAGTGTAGGTTTATTGAATCTGCACCATAGTTAAAATTAGGAAGTGTAACACCAAAAATGATAACAACTCTCTCAGCAAACTGAAAAGACAACTAAGAGGACTAATTACGTTCAACAAAGCAAATTTTGAGGTAAAGATAGTATCCCTGGCCAAGAACAACCATATGGCTTTCTTTAGCTATGTCCAAAAAAATCAAAGCTCTACCTCCTCTCACTCCCAGCTGCTCCCCAAGAAATTCCATCTGATATAATCCCTCCAACTGTCAGTAGAGAACGCATCTTTGATGTGCTCTCTGAGGCTAAGAATACAGCTTGATGGCCCTGATAATATCCCAGAATGCCTCCTAAACAGCATGAAATATGAACTATCAGGGACACTGGTGTCACTATTCAACCATAGCCTCTGCCTAGGCTTCATGCCACGTGCATGGATGACTGCAACAGTCATCTCTCTACACAAGGGTGGGCCATCAATGGATCCTGGGTACTACAGACTCATTAGACTGATTAGTCTCATATCCAAAGTCATGGAAAGAATTATCATGAAAATGACTATCAATGATATAGGAAACCTTTATAGACGTGACCCAACTCACTTTGGCTTTGTCAAAGCAGGTTATGCATACTGAATATGGTGAACTTCTTTGAGAAGGTCACCAAGGCAATGGATGAGGACAAAATAGTGCATACTGCCTACCTTGACCTAGTTAAGGTATTTGATACAAAACCCACTTGGGCATTGTAAACAAGTTAATGGAATTCGGCATAAGCCCCTATAACTCTCACTGGGTAGCCAGCTGACTCCCAGACAGGACTCAGGAAGTTAGGATTAGAGAGACTACCTCCACAAAGAGGTTGTTCACCAGTGGCATCCCCCATGGCTCTGTGTTGGGTCTAGTCCTCTTTGCCATCTATTTTTTTAAATGAAATCCAAAATCAAGGCATTCTGGCCTACCAAGTTTTCAGATGATTGCAAGCTAGGAGCAGTCATAGAAATCCTCCAAGATACTAACATCTTGCAGGAAGGTCTAACACAGAAAAATGACCGGTGCCAAAATCATGGTTTAAAGTTCAATGCCAAGAAATGTGTAATAGCACCTTTTTGGAAGTCTGCAACCCAAGGAAACTACCTCATTGATAAAACACCCCTAAAAGAAGACACAGTAGTAGGGATTTGGGAAATCATGTAGATAGAAATGTAGCTTTCGATCAACATGTGTCTAATGTTGTAAGAAAATAATTTTATGTCACTCAGCTTATAAGTAAAAGCATGACAAATAGGTCTAGGGAAGTCATTGTATCACTGTACTCAGTCATCATCACATCTATCATTGAGTATAATACCCTTTTCTGTATGTACTGGACCAGGTGCATGCAACAACTGGAATATCCAGTGAGATTCCTCACAAAAAGAATACAGGGTATGAATACAATGTCTATGCAAATAACCTCAAAAGCCTTTCTCTATACGATGTCTCCAACAGACTGTTAAGAGGTAGTTTAAGTCTGGCATATGATATAAGGCATCCTTGAATCCCACTCTGATGGACCTTTTGCATGCCCTGAAAACAAACAACACCACAACTACTAGATCTAAAAATGTAAACTTTGCCTGTGAGTTAAATAGGACATATTGGAGGAGACAGGTACATATCTCAGAGAATCAACAAATCAACATTCTGTGGAATAGGCTTCCCATCCATATGAAACAGAGCCCCTCCCTAACCCTATTCAAGAGCAACTTAGACCAGTGGATAACAAAACTCAGAAAGTCGCCCCTGGTCTGACACCTATGTCTCTGATGGACAGAGGCAGCCATTAAATCATGCCCTAACACACAACCCTTAAAATAATCTCTAAGGCACAATAACTCATGGGATACATCTGGGATGCATGGCTAGGCTTATAAAGACCCCATTGGTCATTACCTAGTATATATCTATGAACCTATGGACCTAACACTGGAATAGCCATTTTCCTAAAGTTCAGGCCATTCAGATTCCTTGCATCAAGCTGGGTTGATAGCTAACCCAGTTAACTTTAAACTAGGCATGACAGAGGCCAGCTACATGGGCTATGTAATAGGTCAAGAGATAGTAAAACAACAAATTGGGAAATCTGACATAGTATAAAAAGACCCATGGCAACCACTGAGAAACAGATAACACTTTTTTTCGGGCCTAGGGTGCTGTTATTGTAAAGTTATTCCTAATTTTACTTCCCATGCTTGCCCCTAACTGAACAATGCAAGGATGAAGCTTCTTTGAAGATTAACTGGATAGTTGAAGCACATCAAGCCTTTAGGCAACTGGAAGATTATTTGTGTTTAGAAGAAATACTAATGTTCCTAGATTTTATCAGGCAAATAATGCACACAGATAGCTCTGAGGTAAGCAGAAGAATAATCCTGTCTTAGGCTATAGACAGGCATAAGCATCCCATCTGCTATATCAAGAAAAAAACATCAGCATCACTGAGACACAAAACTTAGCTAAAGACAGAGAATGTCTTGACATAAAATGAGATCAGCATCCCAAATACTATTTACTGGTGGGCAATTTGAATTAATAACTGACCATACCCCACTACAATGGCTCTATCCTAGGAAAGAATGCACCACAAAATTTGTCAGATGGGCTTTGATCCTCAATCCAGCTTTATCATTTAAAAAATTTGAATTATACAGGCCACAGTCACATAAGTGCAGATGGACTGTCTTGATCTTATATCCAATTTAGTTATGCAAGAACTTGTGCTTCGACTCAATGTGTGTGTGTGTGGGGGGGGGGGGGGTAGTGGCATAGTAACTTCTGAGCCTGGGAAACACATGTGGTGATGCTGTTATCTGCTATTTGTACACATGTTCAGATTGTTTTATTAAATTATGTGCCAATAAAAGGGACTGCAGAGTTACTGAAAAATACAAATAAGGCAGACAAACCAGGCAGAGCTTCATCCCGAGAATTAATAAGTAGAATGTACTACATAGGGTATACCATGGCCATTACTACTTGAGAGAGAGTCAGATTTCTGACGTCTTGTTCTAAAGAGGGTTTTAAAGAAGAGTCTCTAGATACCTGTGTGCGTAAGTTTGGAAGGTGTCCATGAAACCTGGACAAGAGGAGCTGTTACACTGTAAAAGAGAAAGCAATAGGATTACCCCTGTCTGTATGGTAAAGAGACTTTAAGAGGAAAGACTGATGTTTGTAAATACTGTTTGTTTACTGGCTAGAATTAAAACAAACTGTGTATTCAGAAATACTGAAATTGTGCTGACTGAAGAGATGCCTCAATGAAAAGAACTTAGGAAAAGAAAAGTGTGAACCCCTCCACCCACCCTTACTCATGTGTGCTAACTCTTACCATAATCCCATCCTTGTCCCTAATGCCAGCCCTACACATTACATTATTAAATACTCTTCCCCCATACAGTACTTTTTTTCAGCCGAGGATTTATTCTGGATTTTGCAACTGGGGTTTACTGATAATGAAAAAGAAGCCATCAATATTTAATGATTAACTCATTTGTATGTCATACATTTGTGCATTAGCTGTTTTTTGTTTTCTCATTTGTGTTGCCATCCAATTCTAATATAATTTATATATATATATATATATATATATATATATATATATATATATATATATATATATGGGTCTACTTTCAAATCACGAAAGCTTACATTACTGAAGAGCAGAAAACCAAGACCATAAGCATGAAATTACAATGTACCAAACAAGGGTAATATCGACACCAAAAATAATTGAAAATCACAATCCAAGCATAAGCCTCCCACCCTAAATCACAAAACACAAAGCAAAACATACAAAATAAAACACTGTTGACTTCTACTAACTCTGAGATTGCACTACTGATCCCCACTGTAGTGCTATCTCCAATAACACATAGCCGAACACTTTCAAACACACATACCTCTCCCTTCCCTAAACACCTACATCCTGCCAACACAAACACATCCACTCCCACTCACTTATCCCAGCACCGCAAACAACACTCACACAATTTACTTACAAACACATGAATCCCACACTCAACAGTTAAATCATCCCTACCCTTTACTTCATAACTTTTAAAACAACAATCTCAAAAATTACCTTCACTAGTACACAATGTCCACCACATATATTAACTAAAACATGTCACTTCTTAAAGGGATACCACACTTCTCAAGCACAACACAATACCTATTTTCACAGATTTGGTATTCTCTGACTCGGTATTCTGCAGTTTCATGATTTTCAAAAGTCAAATGTCGGTCTTCTGGTCTCAATATTCTGGTCTTCAGTAATGTAAGCTTTTGTGATTTAAAAGTAGACCCTTATATATATATATATATATATATATATATATATATATATATATATATATATGTGTGTGTGTGTGCGTGTGTGTGTGTAAATATATATATTTTATATATATATATATATACATATATATATATATATATATATATATATATATATATATGGGTCTAGGACTATTCACTGAAAGCGCATTTCACTGAAGCATATTTGACTGTGCACAACTCACTGAAAGCTCAATTCACTGAAAACACAATTCACTGAAACACATTTCACTGAAAGTTATATATGGCCTTTTCCCCACTGTAGTGCGACCCTGGAGTTAGAATATATAGTAAGGGGGTGTAGCCCCCCACCTATTTTAAATATTTTGAACTATACACATGGATACTTGCAATTTCAATAAATTACTCTATTCTAAACTTAATATATATCCAAACTATGTGGGAGGCTATGCTCCCCACACACCCCCAATGTGGGGGGAGGTGCACCCCACACCTCCCCATACTAAACATTCTAACTCCAGGGTCGCACTACTGTGAGGAAAAGGCCATATATAACTTTCAGTGAAATGTGTTTCAGTGAATTGAGTTTTCAGTGAATTGTGCTTTCAGTGATTTGTGCACAGTCATTTGACTTTCAGTGAAATGTGCTTTCAATGAATAGCCCTAGACCCATATATATATATATATATATATATATATATATATATATATATATATATATACACACACACACACACACACACACACATATATATATAGATATATATATATATATATATATATATATATATATATATATATATATATATATATATATAAAAAGAGAAAGATGTTATGAATTTGCCCTTAGCAGCATCTTCCTGTATGTGGCAGAAACAGCCGCGAACCCCTTGAAAAACTCATTACATATTCTCCATAAATGCCTGTAAAGTGTTCTTTGTCAGCATAAATGGAATCTGTCCACAAAAGACAAATCTGATTTATGTCATCTTGGAATATAAATGGTCTCTGAGGTCATCTGCAATGTCACAGTCTATTCACTGCAGAGAATAACATCAATCTGAATGTATTTAGAAAGCATGGGTTGGCCTTTCTGGGTCAAGGGGACACCATGGTTTAGCTGAACTGCTTATAGGAGGACAATGATGCATTAATACCATTGGAAGTCATTAAACGACAGTGGGGGCATACTGAAGACACATGGCAATCATGAAGACATGATAGGGGTAGGAACATTGCTACTCCATGAAATGCCATGGGTTGCTGATCTCTTTTGGAATTTCATGGACAACAGTGGGCAATTGCTTGGTTTTCTGTGATGTGAGCTGCACAATATCTAGTGGTGGCATTAATGTAAATGTGCTAAGTTCATGTGTAGGTCACTACTATATATAACAAAAACCTGTTCTATGCCACTGTTTTGTTTTCACCGTGGGGTTGTTTTGAGTGTTTATATTGTATGCCTATATCTTCGTAGTAACCATCCATTAAGGAAAACGGACATCTCCTGCTCACCATTCAAATGATGTGAATGCAAGCATGTGCTTTACACATTACATGGTACTGCTGATTCTAGTGGATTGGTCTTATGCATACATATCATTACAGGGACATGTAGTGTACGGGGAGACACTGCTCTTATCAGATGTAGCTGTAGCTGTTTGAAATGTTTTCTAAGAGATAGATAGATAGATAGATAGATAGATAGATAGATAGATAGATAGATAGAAACATTGTAACTAGCTCATGTGATACTAATGGCCTCTTATGGGATGGTGTAATTGACAGAGTACATATGCTGAATGCAGTAGCTTGGCTGAATAGGTGATAACAGAATTTTGCCTGGAACTATTCAGGACCCAGTGGCTGCAGTCAGATCAGCTGCTGATACATCTGATGTACCATCTGAAGGAACCAGACAGAAGGTTGGTGCCATGTCAGAGTTGTATGATGTAGCCTTTGATGGCTAGGACATGTTCATAGGTTCATAGGTTCATAGGTAAACAGTAGGTTTGCCACTTTTGTGGGAAATTTAGGCCTAGCCAAATTCTCTCAAAGGTGGGACGCAAACCCTATACCTAGTGTCTGTGAGGTAAACACCTTAACCGTTATGTCAACCCTCTCATCTTCTGGTATGCACAGCTTAGGTGGCTCCATGTTGCCAGTGACAGTCTTTGTAGTAGTTGGCAATGTGGAAGCAGGCATTGCAGCCATGGAAATGGAGTATGGATCAAGATTCTCTAGTGGGGATACTGAGAATTATAGTGATGTATCTGCACCATCTCCATCAGTACAGGAACATCCAAAGAAAGGGATGCTCACTGTGGTACCACCTACCACTGCTGTAGATTCTGAGTCTCATCGGCTGCCTGTATTCCATTATTTGACTTCTTCAGTCATGGCTGCTTGTGGAGTCCAGTGATTGCATGTTCTAGCAGATAATGGAACTCCAGGGAGGTAACACCAGTTCTATCCAGGATCTGAAGTGCTTGACTTGGATTATGTATAATGGTGTCCACAGGTTCCACTGTAACATTATGCTGGTTAGCCAGGATCTGGCCTATGCCATCCAGAATATATTCACAACTCACAAAGATAATAAAAGGAACCATTTTGAGCTGTTGAATGAATTGCTGATCCATAAATAGCACTTAGCATCTTTGACACATGCCATCCAAGTGATGATACAGTGTGACTTGGCCAAACACAGGTGTGGCAAGGCTGTGCATGTGTGCCAACATGGTATTTCATGGGTTGGGGCCTTGTTGCCCCTAATTGCTGCTGATAGGGTGTACTGGGCAGTGTTGTGCTTATGAATGTGAGTCCTGCCACATCACAGCCTGGACTACCCATCATGTCAGCAGCTTCCTTGCATACACTGATACCCATGGCAGTCTATAGCACATTGTAAAACCCTAGCATGGTTGAGGTCCAGATGCCAGTGCACTCTGCCCGTAGGTCTTTGCCATTCGTACATAGCAGACATATATATAGGTACCACTGAGGTTCGGCATATCATACTTCCCTGAAATTAGACATAGTAGACATCCCAATATGATATATGCCTCAACAGTGTCCTGTGTGTGCCCTTTTACCTGAACAAATACCGGTGACTGTTCTACATGATACTGTATAGATGGTCTTTTAATGGGGAGCATTGCAGCTAGACATGCCCTCTGTTGGCATGTTTTAAAATATTGTAACTGTAGATTTGATGTTTTATTGTTGTTTCAGTATACTGGAGCATGTTTCATCACAGAAGCTCTGCTATGTTTTAAGATTGCAGCACTTGATGAAGGGGATAAGGGAAATTACACAAAACTGGTGAATTGTAACTGTCTGCATCTACCTTCTAAAGATAGTACTCAACCACAGCCATAGCCCTCAACTTTACTTCTCAGTGTGGTACACTACTTCTCATGATGAGGAATACTTACTAATGAGTTCAACTTAGAAGCTCATGGGATGGTCAAAATGCATTATTTATACTTATAAAGAACTTTTTTGTTGAATTAGTATGATTCATATTTAACCATGGATATCATTTAAAAAAATTCCAAACACTGTATGTGTGACAGACACTTTCAGTGTGGAACTACAAGGAACGTGGACTTTTTAAGACTCAAAATGAGGAGCGCTCCTCATAACTGAGAGGTATGACCATAGCTATCACAAGTTAACAGTATGGTTGGCTCATTTTAATAATGTACTTTAATTGTGTTCTGGTTGTTCTACATTGGACTGACTGCTGGCAGAGTTTTAATGTAAAAGAAGGAAGTAGCAGCACAGATAGGATATTACTAACCTCTCCTGGAAATCATTGTGTGCAAATGCAGTATATTTACCTAAGATACAGTTACTGCTGGTAAGGTAGCATTAAGTGGTACTGGGCTGTGAGTGAGGTGTATGAAATCCTGTGTTATAAATTTGCTCTCCAGCCATACAGTGTGATCCTTACTTGGGTATATTAGACACTGTTCAAAGTTCAAGGTAGCAGTGTTAATTTGCCATATGCTGTTAAGGGTGAGCAGCTCACATATATTGTTGTCAATGGTAAGACTTATAGGGCCTTCACTAACGTACCGTGTATAGCCACTGATCTGCATAGCTTGTTTCTGTCATGTCATACAACATATCTGTTGCCTTCACAATGCTGTTCCGGGTGTATTAGGTATGCATGGCCAGTCATGTTACATGGTTTTGTACTAGACATTGCTGTGCCACTAGCACTTGGGCATGTACTCATAAGCCACCATTTATTGTACATTGATTTCCCCAGGATCCTTCATCATGGCATTCCGTAGCTGTGCTTTTTGGTGTTCTACTTTAGGTGACTGTAGTTCTACTTGGAGATATCCAGACATCTGAGATGTTTGCCATGTTTTGTTTTACTGTTTTTAATTGTGCAGCACTGAACACATGGTGAACATCTTCGCTGTTTTCTTGGGTACACACTGCAGTGCATCTCAGATGAGTTCAGCTACTTGAAGCATAATTTCAGGAGGTCAAACTATTTCTCAACGGCATATCTTATTTGGCTGTGTAGCTTGTTAAAGTGGAGCTCTGATGCTGTTTGTTGTTAGCTGATGCACATAATATGTCTCATCCAGAGAAAGTGGATGTGATCACTTGCAGCAGGAACAATCACATTGTGGGTATTATGGCTTTATGTGTGTGTTCATGGACTTGCCATTCTTATAGGGGACTGTATATTCATGCATCTTTACTTCATGTCTGTCTATTGTGCTGGTGCTGCCCTGTAAAGGCATATATTACAGGTTTTTACTGAATACAGCTACACCTCAGTGCATATTCTGAACAGAATGGCTCAAATTTATTGGCATCAACTTTTTGTAGATTACATCCTAATATGACTTCAGTATCCCAGTATCCCAGTTTTTGAGGGTGATCAGCATTTACATGCACTTTTTGGGAAACTTGTAACATGCCTGACTATACCACTTGTGCTGTTCTGTTATTGTACCTCTCTAGTTATTCACTAGGTGATTATGTAGGCTGTATCCTTCCCCAAATATCCAATGCAAGCTACACATCCTCTATATATCATCATTATACAAAATGTCTGGATACCTGGTGCAAGTGTCACCTCTTATTCCATTTGTGCATTTTACCACCTGGCAGTTTAACAAGTACCATCCTTTTTGGTTACTGTATTTATTAGTATCATTATCTGTAGAAACATTTACAGCAATATGCCTATAGCCTATGTCACAAAGAATTTTTTGCTAAAAATCTAGGTATCAGCTACCTGGGATATGCCAACTCTGTCCTCCTTAAAGCACAGATCCCAGAAGTCAGTATGCCCAATAACAGGGATACTTTAATTTCATTGTGTTTGGAGCTTGCCTCACAGACTGTATTGTATCATGCATTGCATATATATTCTGCAAATGACCATTCGACTAGTGGTCAAGTAACCATTAGTTGAGGTTGCAAAATTCATTGATCCAAACTGGATGACCTAAAATGTGATGAGTGGCATTTGTCTTAAGAAATTACTGTCAGTGCTGTTTCTATTACAACACTAGCAATGATGCACCAAGTTTCAAACTCTTCCTTTTTTGTCCATGGTTGTACAATCATTGAGTTGGTATACATAAATAATGAGGTGTGGGGAGCTAAGTCCTCCACATGGAGCATACAAGGGGGATTACAGCTTTGTGAAAAAACAAGCTTTTCTATCTGTTTACAACCAGATAAAGCCATAGCTGATTGTGTTTACATGGTTGTAGCATGTCCAAAGAACCATAGTGGAACCTACTTGCATTCAAGTCATCACCAGCTCTCTGTCCACTCAGTAACGTTAGTTTCTTGTCAGTATGCTACATTTTACTCAGGTATAGCTGTTGCCAAAAATTTGCATAGTAAATGTATATACATGGACTAGTAATGATATGCCAGTTAATCAAAAAATAATAAATGTATATACTCAGAATAGTAAATGAGCATGCATAGAATTATGATCATATGACAGTTAATGAAAACATGGCAGTTAAATGAAAAATACAGTAAAATATTAGTTTATATCTAGCTTATAAGAGTTTAGTTACTTTCAAATGGAATCAGCTGAAAACAGACATTGAGTAGGAAACAGTGAAGTAATTATAGGATGAAGATGGTTACAAATTATGAAGGAGTATTGAGGAAGTTCAGGTAAAATACTGATAGTAGTGGAGAGGGGTAGATGATAGTCAGATAGTTAGAGATTGTGAAGAGTTAGCTGTATTATGGCCAATTATATAAAAGAGTGATGGCGGTAAGGGACTGAAGATTATCAAGAAGCATCACATGTATAGAGCTGGCAACTGGGTAAGTAGGACTTTAGTTGAGTTTTAAATGATTTTAGGGAGTGTTTGTGTCGCATTGGTAATGGAATGGAGTTCCAAGATTTAGCAAGGTGCTGAGAGAGTAGTGACTAGCCAGCAAAATTGTTCGATTTGGATATATGTAATAGGTATTTGTCTGATGAACACAGTGGCATGGAAGGGTTACATATTTCTATGAGGTTGGAAATGGATGGATAGCTGTATACACAATTTTATGTATTTGTGGAAGTTGTGAGTAGGTTAGATAATGCGGGAATTCCAGCCACTGTAATTCCCTTAGGGCAGTACAGTGGTGGGCTCTATTTCGAAGGTTGGCAGTGAATTGAGCTATTTTGTAGTAACATTGCTCAAGTTTGTTAAGCAGGGTCACTTGGATTTTATTAAGGATGGGAGCAGAATACATTAGAGTAGACAAAAGAAGAGAAGAGGCAAAGAATTTTCTTATAATGTCTAAAAGAGTAGATTTGGCTCTATAGTGAGAATGTAGTTTTTCCTGAAATTTTTTCACTATATTTTGGATGTGTGTCAAATTTTCCTTGCTCATCTATACAGATGCCTTGCAGTTTAGTATGTGTGACATTTTTTTTTTCTTGAATTAGATTACTGAGAAGGCAGTTTTCTTGACTTTAAGCTGTTTGGGAGTAAATAGGATTAGTTTGGATATACTTGGGTTAAGGAATAGCTGGGCAGATGTCAAACAGGTTTGTATAGAGGAGAAGGATTCCTGTGTAAGTTCTTGTAGTTTGTTGATGTTTTTTGTGATACAAATAACTGAGACATCATTTGCATACTGTACTAGGCATACAATTTTACAGGCTTTAGGTAGGTCATTGATGAAGATGTTAAAGAGAATGGGTCCCATGACTAATCCTTGTGGTACACCGACTGGGACTGGGAGGAAGGATGAAATGTCTTTTCACTACTTGACAGCTGGAGCTCTATTTTGGAGGTAGTTATGAAACCAGGATACAGCAATGGTGTCAAGTCCTAGGTTGTGAAGTCTATGTAGGAGAATGCAGTGAGTGACTATGTAAAAGGGCCTGGATAAATCAAGGAAGAGGGCAGGCACTAGTTTTTTGACGTTCATATTTGTGTTTACTGTACTGGTGAAACTAAGTAAAGCAGTAGAAATAATGTGGTGTGAATGGAAACCATGATGAGATGAATACAAGAGGTTATTTTGTTTGAGGTAATATAAGAATTGTGACTGGGTGTACTTTCAAGTGTTTTTGATTGAGGGGAGAGAATGGCAATGGGCCCGTAGTTGGAGATCTCAGTTGATTGCTCTGTTTTGTGGAGGAGAAGAGCCTATTTTTATTTTTTCATTAGGTAGGGACATATGCTTCACTGATGGAGCAATTTATTAGAATTGAGATGGAGTAGTCTATTGCTTCTGCAGCCATCTTAAGGAATTCACCAGGTAGGCTGTAGGGGCTAAGGTGATGGGTATCAATTTAAGTAATATTTTTTTTATGTAAGTAGTGGGAACTGGTTGGAAGGAGAAGTTATGAAGAGGAATGGTTGGTGGTGCTGTTGTCTGGTTGTTAATATTAGGGGAACTTTGAAGCAGTGATGAGACTGACTGAGTGAAATGAAAGTTGAAAGCATCAGCACAGTTGACAGAGTTGTTAGTGTTAAATGTAGGAGATGGCTGAGTAGTGTGGCCAAGATTGAGCAGCTGGTTTATAGAGGACCAGAATGTTTGGGTTTTTTTGTAGTTTTCATGCTGCAGGTCAATGTCATATTTTTTATGTAACTTAATTTGAGTTTTAGTTTGATTTCTGAATTCTCTGACTTTTGGAGATTGGTGTTTTATTCATCATCTTCTTTCGGCTTTTCCCGTTAGGGGTTGCCACAGTGGATCATCTGTTTCCATTTCTTCTTGTCCTCTGCATCTTGCTCTGTCACACCAACCACCTGCATGTCCTCTCTCACCACATCCATAAACCTTATCTTAGGCCTTCCTCTTTTCCTGTTACCTGACAGCTTCATCCTTAGCATCTATGTCCCAATATACTCAGCTTCCCTCCTCAGCACATGTCCAAACCAATGTAATCTTGTCTCTCTGGCTTTGTCTCCAAACCTTCCAACCTGGGCTGACCCTCTAATATACTTATTCCTGATCCTGTCCACCCTCGTCACACCCAGTGCAAATCTTAACATATTTAACTCTGCCACATCCAGCTCTAACTCCTGTGTTTTTGTCAATGCCACTGTCTCCAACCCATATAACATAGCTGGTCTCACTACCCTCTTGTAGACCTTCCCTTTCACTCTTACTGGTACTCATCTGTCACAAATCACTCCTGACACTCTTCTCCACCCACTCCATCCTGCCTGTACTCTCTTCTTCACCTCTCTTCCACACTCACCATTACTCTGAAATATTGATCCCAAGTATTTAAACTCATCCACCTTTGCCAACTCTACTCCTTGCATCCTCACCATTGCTCTATCCCCCCTCTCATTCACACACATATATTCTGTCTTAGTCCTGCTAACCTTCATTCCTCTTCTCTCTAGAGCATATCTCCATTTCTTTAGGGTCTCCTCCACATGTTCCCTACTCTCACTACAGATCACAATGTCATCTGCAAGCATCATAGTCCACGGAGACTCCTGTCTGATCTCATCTGTCTGCCTGCCCATCACCATTGCAAATAAGAAAGGGCTCAGAGCTGATCCTTGATGTAATCCCACCTCCACCTTAAACGCATCTGTCACTCCCATAGCAGACCTCACCACTCTCACACTACCCTCATACATATTCTGTACCACTCTTACATACTTCTCTGACACTCCCGACTTCCTCATGCAATACCACAACTCCTCTCTTGGCACCCTGTCACATGGTTTACCTAAGTCTACAGAAACACAATGCAACTCCTTCTGACCTTCTCTGAACTTCTACATCAACACTCTCAGAGCAAACATTGCATCTGTAGTGCTCTTTCCCAGCATAAAACCATACTGATGATCACAAATCATCATGTCCCTTCTTAACCTAGCTTCCACTACTCTTTCCCATAACTTCATACTGTGACTGATCAATTTAATCCCTCTGTAGTTACTACAGCTCTGCACATCACCCTTATTTTTAAAAATCGGTACCAAAACACTTTTTCTCCATTCCTCAGGCATCCTCTCATTTTCCAAGATTTCATTAAATAATCTGGTTAAAAACTCCACTGCCATTTCACCTAAACACCTCCATGCTTTCACAGGTATGTCATCTAGACCAACAGCCTTTCCATTCTTCATCCTCTTCATAGCTATCCTTACTTCCTCCTTGCTAATCCATTGCACTTCCTGATTCACTATCCCCACATCATCCAACCTTTTCTCCCTCTCATTCTCTTCATTCATCAACTGCTCAAAGTACTCTTTCCATCTGCTCAACACACTCTCCTCGCTTGTGAGTATGTTTCCCTCATTATCCTTTATCACCTTTAACTGCTGCACATCTTTCCTAGCTCGGTCCCTCTGTCTAGCCAATCAGTACAGGTCCTTTTCTCCCTCCTTAGTGTTCAACCTTTCATACAACTCTTCATATGCCTTATCCTAAGCCTTCGCCACCTCTCTCTTTGCCATGCACCTCATCTCCTTATACTCCTGTCTACTTTCTTCATCTCTCTGACAATCCCACTTCTTCTTTGCCAACCTCTTTCTCTGTATACTCTCCTGTACTTCCTCATTCCACCACCATGTCTCCTTGTCGTCCTTCCTCTGTCAGATGTCATACCAAGCACCTTTCTAGCTGTCTCCCTTACTAGCTTGCTGTAGTTACCCAGCTATTTGGTAACTCTTCACTGCCACCCAGTGCCTGTCTTAACTCATCCCTGAACTCCACCTCACAATTTCCCTTTTTCAATTTCCACCATTTGATCCTTGGTGCTGCCCTCACACTCCTCCTCCTCTTCTTGATCACCAACGTCATCCTACAAACCACAGCCATATATCACAGGTTCTGTCTCCGATTCTCATAACATGTTTTGTATTTCAAGACAACCTGGGGCAGGTTTAGCCCTAACTCTCTTTTTCCCAAGTGGAACAAGTTCATTTAGGATGTTTAAGAAAGTAGAATGAAAAAGAGCTACTGCTTCATCTAGTGGAATGAATTTTAGAGCACTCCAGTTATATAGTTTTAGACAGGAGACAAAGGAATCTTTGTTAAAATGTGTAAGGTTGCACACTATGCTGAAATGTGGCTGCTTTGGAATGTCAGTCTACTTGTTATTACATAGGTAGGGAGATCACTTAGGGTATTTGGAAGGGTATTTGAGGTAAAGATTTTAAGAGGCATAGAGGTAAGAATCCAGTCAATTAATGTTCCTTTAGCACTGTTTTTATTATAATGGGTGGGAGTGGTGATTAGCTACCAGAGATCAAAGCAATTTACTGATTGTTTAGGTGAGTGGGAGGAGAGATAGAGACAGTAAAAATTAAAATCACTGACTTTGTATTTTTCTTGGGAGATTTTGGATGAGATCCAGCAGAAGAAGTCTTCTGCAATAGAGAGATTATCACCAGATGGCAAATAACCACATGTGATGGATAATGTCTTGTTTTGGTTGAGTTTAAGGGTAGACATGACAGTTTCTGCCTTAAAATGTACTGCAGGATTTCATAATGAAGGGATAAGTTGCAGAGATTTTTGGTATAAAATTACAACTCCACTGGCCCATTTATTTTGTCTGCCTGCTCTTAGTTTAGTTTGAGGGCAGACTTTCATTTTTTTCTTTCTTTTTTTCAGGCAGGTTTTGGTTACTCTACTAAATCTGGAACATGTAGGGTAAGCCAGGAATGGAAGTGTGCATTTAATTGCAGACACTTCTAATGTTTATATGCATAGTATTTAGTATTTAGAGTAGCACAAGTATAGCTGTGTTGCATTGGAGGAGTGTGGTTTGTGGTAGTTGTAGAGTTAAAGGTTTCTGGGGATGTAGCTAGTCCAGCATTTGGATGGATGTCACCAGTGACTTTTAGTTCAGGAGAGATATGTTGGTTGTAGGATAAGAATTTAATTTGAATTTGAATTTTTAATTTTAGCTTATGAATTTTGCATCTGTGTAAGTGTAGTTTGTGTTTGAGAAAGTCTATGGTATTGGGATTGTACAAGATGGATATTACCTTGGGTGAATTATGGGATGAGTATGCTGGAGTATGTTGAATAGTACTACTAAGTTGACAGTGATGGGGCTGTATGGTATTGGAAAAGTATAAGGTGGGTGCTATCCTGGGTAAATTAAGGGTTACATATGCTGATTCATGACTACTATGATGATGAGTTATGTGGTGTGCATATTGGATAGTACAACTATTATGATGATGATGAGTTATGGGATGTTCATGTTGGATAGTACAACTACTAGAATGGTGATGAGTTATGGGATGTATATGTTGGATAGTACAACAACTGTGATGCTGATGAGTTATGGAATGTACATGTTGGAAACTAAAACAGCTATGATGGTGATGAGGATGTACATGTTGGGCAGTACAACTACTATGATGGTGGTGAGTTATGGGATGTATATGTTGGACAGTACAACTACTATGATGGTGATGAGCTATGGGATGTACATGTTGGATAGTACAACTACTATGATGGTGATGAGTTATGGGATTTACATGTTGAATAGTACAACTGCTATGATAGTGATGAGTTATGGGATGTGCATATTGGATAGTACAACTGCTATGATGGTGATGAGTTATGTCACCTGCATGTAGGATAGTACAACTACTATGATGGTGATGAGTTATGTAATGTACATGTTGGACATTCAAACTGCTATGATGGTGATGTGTTATGGGATGTACATGTTGGATAGTACAATTACTATGATGGTGATGTGTTATGGGATGTACATGTTGAACAGTACAACTAATATGAAGGTGATGTGTTATAAGATCTACATGTTGGACAGTACAACTATTATGATGGTAAAGAGTTATGGGATCTACATGTTGGAGAGTATAACTGCTATGATGGTGATGAGTTATGGGATGTACATGTTGGATAGTACAACTACTATGATGGTAATGAGTTATGGGATGTACATGTTGGACAGGACAGCTACTATGAGGGTGATGGATTATTGGATGTAGATATTGGATAGTACAACTACTATGATGGTAATAAGTTATGGGATGTGCATGTTGGAAAGTACAACTACTATGATGGTGATGAGTTATGGTATGTGCATGTTGGACAGTACAACTACTATGATGGTGATGAGATATGGAATGTACACGTTGGATGGTACACCTACTAAGATGGTGATGAGTTATGTCATGTGCATGTTGGATAGTACAACTACTATGATGGTGATTGGATATGGGATGTACATGTTGGACAGTACAACTACTATGAGGGTGATGGGTTATTGGATTTACATATTGGATAATACAAATACTATGATAGTGATGAGTTATGGAATGTACATGTTGGATAGTGCAACTACTCTGATGGTAATAAGTTATGGGATGTGCATGTTGGACAGTACAACTATTACGATGGTGAGTTATAGGATATACATCTTGGACAGTACAAGTACTATGATGGTGATGACTTATGGGAAGTACATGGTGGACAGTACAACTACTCTGATGGTGATGAGTTATGGGATGTACATGTTGGATAGTACAGCTATTATAATGGTGATGAATTATGGGATGTGCATATTGAATAGTACACCTGCTATGATGGTGATAACTTATGACATGTGCATATTGGATAGTACAACTACTATGATGGTGATGAGTTATGGGATGTACATGTTGGACCGTGCAACTATTATGATGGTAGTGAGTTATGGGATGTACATGTTGAACAGTACAACTACTATGAAGATATGTTATAAGATCTACATGTTGGACCGCACAAGTACTATGATGGTGATGAGTTATGGGATGCACATTTTGGACAGTACAAGTACTACGATGGTGACGAGTTATGGGATGTGCATGTTGGACAGCACAAGTACTATGATGGTGATGAGTTATGGGATTTACCTGTTGGACAGTACAACTAGCATGAGTGGTGATGAGTTATGGGACATACATGTTGGATAGTACAACTACAATGATGGTGATGCATTATGGGATGTACATGTTAAATAGTACAACTAATATGATGGTGATGATTTATGGGATGTACATGTTGGATAGCACAACTACAATGATGGTGATGAGTTATGGCATCTACATGTTGAACAGTAAAACTACTATGAAGGTGATGTGTTATAAGATCTACATTTTGGACAGTACAACTACTGTTAGGGTGACGGGTTATTGGATATACATATTGGATAGTACAACTACTATGATGGTGATGAGTTATGGGATGCACATGTTGGATAGAACAACTACTATGATGGTAATAAGTTATGGGATCTACATGTTGGACAGTGCAACTATTATGATGGTGGTGAGTTGTGGGATGTACATGTTGAAAAGTACAACTATTATGAAGATGATGTGATATAATATCTACATGCTGGACAGCACAAATACTTTGAAGGTGATGAGTTATGGGATGTACATGTTGGACAGTACAAGTACTATGAAGTTGATGAGTTATGGGATGTACATGTTGGAGAGTACAAGTACTATGGTGGTGACGAGTTATGGGATGCATATGGACAGTACAAGTACTATGATGGTGATGAGTTATGGGATTTACCGTTTGGACAGTACAACTAGTAAGATGGAGATGAGTTATGGGATATACATGTTGGATAGTATAACTATTATGATGGTGATGAGTTATGACATGTACATGTTGGATAGTACAACTACTATGATGGTGATGAGTTATGTGATGCACATGTTGAACAGTACATCTGCTATGAAGGTAATGTGTTATAAGATCTACATGTTGGACAGTACAACTACTATGAGGGTGATGGGTTATTGGATGTAGATATTGGATAGTAGAATACTATGATGGTGATGAGTTATGGGATGTACATGTTGGATAGTACAACTACTATGATGGTAATAAGTTATTGGATGTACATGTTGGAAAGTGCAACTATTATGATGGTGGTGAGTTATGGGATGTACACACTGAACAGTACAATTACTATGAAGATTATGTGTTATAAGATCTACATGTTGGACAGCACAAGTACTATGATGGTGATGAGTTATGGGATGTACATGCTGGACAGTAAAAGTACTATGATGGTGATTAGTTATGGGATGTACACGTTGGACAGTACAAGTACTATAATGATGAGTTATGGGATTTACCTGTTGGACAGTACAACTAGCATGATAGTGATGAGTTATGTGATTTACATGTTGGATAGTGCAACTACAATGATGGTGATCTGTTATGGGCTGTACATACTGGATAGTACAACTACTATGATGATGATGAGTTATGGGATGTATGTGTTGGATAGTACAACTACTATGATGGTGTTGAGTTATAGGATGTAAATGTTGGATGATACAACCACTATGATGATAATGAGTTATGGGATGTACATGTTGAACAGTACAACTACTATGAAGGTGATGTGTTATAAGAATTACATGTTGGACAGTACAATTACTATGAGGGTGATGGGTTATTGGATGAACATATTGGATAGTACAACTACTATGATGGTGATGAGTTATGGGATGTACATGTAGGATAGTACAACTACTATGATGGTTATAAGTTATGGGATGTGCATGTTGGAAAGTACAACTACTATGAAGATGATATGTTATAAGATCTACCTGTTGGACAGCACAAGAAATATGATGGTGATGAGTTATAGGATGTACATGTTGCACAGTCTATGATAGTGATGAATTATGGGATGTACATGTTCGACAGTACAACTATTATGTTGGTGCTGAGTTATGGGATGTACATGTTGAACAGTACAACTATGAAGATGATATGTTATAAGATCTACATGTTGGACAGCACAAGAACTATGATGGTGATGAGTTATAGGATGTACATGTTGGACAGTACAAGTACTATGATGGTGATAAATTATGGGATGTACATGTTGGACAGTACAACTATTATGATGGTGATGAGTTATGTGATGTACATGTTGGATAGTACAACTACAATGATGGTGATGCATTATGGGTTGTACATTTTGGATAGTACAACTACTATGATGGTGATGAGTTATGGGATGTACATGTTGAACAGTACAACTACTATGAAGATGATGTGTTATAAGATCTACATGTTGGACAGTACAATTACTATGAGGGTGATGGGTTATTGGATTTACATATTGGATAATACAACTACTATGATAGTGATGAGTTATGGAATGTACATGTTGGATAGTGCAACTACTCTGATGGTAATAAGTTATGGGATGTGCATGTTGGACAGTACAACTATTATGATGGTGAGTTATGGGATGTATATGTTGGACAGTACAAGTACTATGATGGTGATGACTTATGGGAAGAACGGGTTGGACAGTACAAGTACTATGATGGTGATGAGTTATAGGATTTACCTGTTGGACAGTACAACTAGTATGATGGTGATTAGTTATGGGATGTACATGTTGGATAGTACAATTACAATGATGGTGATGAGATATAAGATGTACATGTTGTATAGTACAACTACCACGATGGTGAAGAGTTATGGGATCTACATGTTACATAGTACAACTACTTTGATAGTAATGAGTTATGGGATGTACATGTTAGGCAGCAGAACTGCTATGATGACAATGAGTTATGGGATGTACGTGTTGGAAAGTACAACTACTATGATGTTGATGAGTTATGGGGTCTATATGCTGGACTGTAGAACAACTATGATGCTGATGAGTTATGGGATGTACATGTTGGAAACTAGAACTATGATGGTGATGAATTATGGGATGTACATGTTTGGCAGTACAACTACTATGATGGTGATGAGTTATGGGATGTACATGTTGGGCAGTACAACTATTATGATGGTAATGAGTTATGTGATGTACATCTTAGATAGTAAAACTACAATGATGGTGACATGTTATGGGATGTACATTTTGGGTAGGACAAATACTATGATGGTGACACGTTATGGGATGCACATGTTGGATAGTACAACTACTATTATGGTGATGAGTTATGGGATGTACATGTTGGATAGTACAACTACTATGATGGTTATAAGTAATGGGATGTGCATGTTGGAAAGTACAACTACTATGATGGTGATGAGTTATGGGATGTACATGTTGGACAGTGCAACTATTATGATTGTGGTGATGTATGGGATGTACATGTTGAACAGTACAACTACTTTGAAGATGATATGTTATAAGATCTACATGTTGGACAGCACAAGTACTATGATGGTGATGAGTTATGGGATGTATATGTTGGACAGTACAAGTACTATAATGGTGATGAGTTATGGGATGTACATGTTGAACAGTACAAGTACTATGATGGTGAGGAGTTATGGAATTTACCTGTTGGGCATTACAACTAGTATGATGCTGATGAGTTATTTGATGTATATGTTGGATAGTACAATTATAATGATGGTGATGCATTATGGGATGTACATGTTGGATAGTACAACTATTATGATGGTGATGAGTTATGGGATGTACATGTTGGATAGTACAACTACTATGATGGTGATGAGTTATGGGATGTACATGTTGGAAAGTACAAGTACTATAATGGTGATGAGTTATGGGATTTACCTGTTGGACAGTGCAACTAATTTGATGGTAATGAATTATGTGATGCACTTGTTGGGCAGTACAACTACTATGAGGGTGATGTGATATTGGATGTACATATTGGATAGTACAACTACTATGATGGTGATGAGTTATGGGATGTATATGTTGGATAGTACAACTACTATGATGATTATAAGATATGGGATGTGCATGTTGGACAGTACAACTACTATGATGGTGATGAGCTATGGGATGTACATTTTGGATAGTACAGCTACTATGATGGCGATGAGTTATGCGATGTGCATATTGGATAGTACAACTGCTATGATGGTGATGAGTTATGTCATATGCATGTTGGGTAGTACAACTACTATGATGGTGATGAGTTATGGGATGTACATGTTGAACAGTGCAACTATTATGACGGTGGTGAGTTATGGGATGTACATGCTGAACAGTACAGCTACTATTAAGTTGATGTGTTATAAGATCTACATGTTGGACAGCACAAGTGCTATGATGGTGATGAGTTATGGGCTGTACATGTTGGACAGTACAAGTACTATGATGGTGATGAGTTGTGGGATTTACCTGTTAGACAGTACTAGTATGATGGTGATGAGTTATGTGATGTACATTTTGGATAGTACAACTACAATGATGGTGATGCGTTATGGAATGCACATGTTGGACAGTACAACTACTATGATGATGATGAGTTATGGGATGTACATGTTGAACAGTACAACAACTATGAAGGTGATGTGTTATAAGATCTACATGTTGGACAGTACAACTACTATGAGGTTGATCGGTTACTGGATTTACATATTGGATAGTACAACTATTATGATGGTGATGAGTTATGGGATGTACATGTTGGATAGTACAACCACTATGATGGTAATAAGTTATGGGATGTATATGTTGGACAGTGCAACTATTATGATGGTGGTGAGTTAGGGGATGTACATGTTGAACAGTAACACTACTATGATGATGATGTGTTATAAGATCTACATGTTGGACAGCACAAGTACTATGATGGCGATGAGTTATGGGATGTACATGTTGGACAGTACAAGTACTATGATGGTGATGAGTTATGGGATTTACCTGTTGGACAGTACAACTATGATGGTGATTAGTTATGGGATGTACATCTTGGACAGTACAAGTACTATAATGGTGATGAGTTATGGGATTTACCTGTTGGACAGTACAACTAGTATGATGTTGATGAGTTATGGGATGTACATGGTGGACAGTACAATTACTATGATGTGATGAGTTATGGGATGTACAAGCTGGAGAGTACAAGTACTATGATGGTGATGAGTTATGGGATTTACCTGTTAGACAGTACTAGTATGATGGTGATGAGTTATGTGATGTACATTTTGGATAGTACAACTACAATGATGGTGATGCGTTATGGGATGCACATGTTGGACAGTACAACTACTTTGATGATGATGAGTTATGGGATGTACATGTTGAACAGTACAACAACTATGAAGGTGATATGTTATAAGATCTACATGTTGGACAGTACAACTACTATGAGGTTGATCGGTTACTGGATTTACATATTGGATAGTACAACTATTATGATGGTGATGAGTTATGGGATGTACATGTTGGATAGTACAACCACTATGATGGTAATAAATTATGGGATGTATAGGTTTGACAGTGCAACTATTATGATGGTGGTGAGTTATGGGATGTACATGTTGAACAGTAACACTACTATGATGATGATGTGTTATAAGATCTACATGTTGGACAGCACAAGTACTATGATAGTGATGAGTTATGGGATGTACATGTTGGACAGTACAAGTACTATGATGGTGATGAGTTATGGGATTTACCTGTTGGACAGTACAACTATGATGGTGATTAGTTATGGGATGTACATCTTGGACAGTACAAGTACTATAATGGTGATGAGTTATGGGATTTACCTGTTGGACAGTACAACTAGTATGATGTTGATGAGTAATGGGATGTACATGGTGGACAGTACAACTACTATGATGGCGATGAGTTATGGGATGTACATGTTGGATAGTACAACTACTATGATGTTGATGAGTTATGGGATGTACATGTTGAACAGTACAACTACTATGAAGGTGATGTGCTACAAGATCTACATGTTGGACAGCACTACTACTATGAGGCTGATGGGTTATTGGATGTATATATTGGATAGTACAACTACTATGATGGTGATGAGTTATGCAATGTACATGTTGGACAGTACAATTACTATGATGTGATGAGTTATGGGATGTACATGTTGGAGAGTACAAGTACTATGATGGTGATGAGTTATGGGATTTACCGGTTGGACAGTACGACTAGTATGATGGTGGTGAGTTATGGGATGTACATGTTGAACACTGCAACTACTATGAAGGTTATGTGTTATAAGATCTACATGTTGGACTGTACAACTACTATGAGGGTGATGGGTTATTGGATGTACATATTGGATAGTACAACTACTATGATGGTGATGAGTTATGGGATGTACATGTTGGACAGTACAAGTACTATGATGTGATGAGTTATGGGATCTACAAGTTAGATAGTACAACTACTATGATGGTAATGAGTTATAGGATGTACATGTTAGGCAGTACAACTTCTATGATGACAATGAGTTATGGGATGTACGTGTTGGAAAGTACAATGACTATGATGGTGATGAGTTATGGGGTCTATATGTTGGACTGTCGAACTACTATGATGCTGATGAGTAATATGATGTGCATGTTGGAAACTAGAACTATGATGGTGATGAGTTATGGGATGTACATGCTGGGCAGTACAACTACTATGATGGTGATGAGTTATGGGATGTACATGTTGGATAGTACAACTATTACGATAGTGTTGAGTTATGGGATGTACTTGTTGAACAGTACATCTACTATGAAGATGATGTGTTATAATATCTACATGTTGGACAACACAAGTACTATGATCTTGATGGGTTATGGGATGTACATGTTGGACAGTACAAGTACTATGATGTGATGAGTTATGGGATGTACATGTTGGACAGTGCAAGTACTATGATGGTGATGAGTTATGGGATTTACGGGTTGGACAGTACAACTAGTATGATGGTGGTGAGTTATGGGATGTACATGTTGAACACTGCAACTTCTATGAAGGTGATGTGTTATAAGATTTGCATGTTGAAGAGTACAACTACTATGAGGGTGATGGTTTATTGGATGTACATATTGGATAGTACAACTACTATGATGGTGATGAGCTATGGGATGTACATGTTCGATAGTACAACTACTATGATGGTGATGAGTTATGGGATTTACCTGTTGGACAGTACAACTAGTATGATGGTGGTGAGTTATGGGATGTACATGTTGAACACTGCAACTACTATGAAGGTGATGTGTTATAAGATCTACATGTTGGACTGTACAACTACTATGAGGGTGATGGGTTATTGGATGTACATATTGGATAGTACAACTATTATGATGGTGATGAGTTATGGGATGTACATGTTGGACATTAGAACTGCTATGATGGTGATATGTTATGGGATGCACATGTTGGATAGTACAATTATTATGATGGTGATGTGTTATGGGATGTACATGTTGAACAGTACAACTAATATGAAGGTGATGTGTTATAAGATCTACATGTTGGACAGTACAACTATTACGATGGTAAAGAGTTATGGGATCTACATGTTGGACAGTATAACTGCTATGATGGTGATGAGTTATGGGATGTACATCTTGGATAGTACAACTACTGTGATGGTAACGAGTTATGGGATGTACATGTTGGACAGGACAATTACTATGAGAGTGATGGATTATTGGATGTACATATTGGATAGTACAACTACTATGATGGTGATGAGTTATGGGATGTGCATGTTGGACAGGAAAACTAATATGATGGTAATGAGATATGGGATGTACATGTTGGATGGTACAGTTACTATGATGGTGATGAGTTATGTCATGTGCATGTTGGATAGTACAACTACTATGATGGTGATGAGATATGGCATCTACATGTTGGACAGTATAACTACTATGATGGTGATGAGTTATGGGTTTTACCTGTTGGACAGTAGAACTAGTATGATGGTGGTGAGTTATGGGATGTACATGTTGAACACTGCAACTACTATGAAGATGATGTGTTATAAGATCTACATGTTGGACAGTACAACTATGAGGGTGATGGGTTACTGGATGTTCATATTGGATAGTACAACTACTATGATGGTGATGTTTATGTGATGTACATGTTGAACAGTACAACTAATATGAAGGTGATGTGTTATAAGATCTACATGTTGGACAGTACAACTATTATGATGGTTATAAGTTATGTGATATGCATGTTGGACAGTACAACTACTGTGATGGCAATGAGATATGGGATGTACATGTTGGATGGTACACCTACTATGATGGTGATGAGTTATGTCATGTGCATGTTGAATAGTACAACTACTATGATGGTGATGAGATATGGGATCTACATGTTGGACAGTATAATTACTATGATGGTGATGAGTTATGGGATTTACCTGTTGGACAGTACAACTAGTATGATGACGGTGAGTTATGGGATGTACTTGTTGAACACTGCAACTACTATGAAGATGATGTGTTATAAGATCTACATGTTGGACACTACAATAACTATGAAGGTGATGGGTTATTGGATGTACATATTGGATAGTACAACTACTATGATGTTGATAAGTTATGGGATGTACATGTTGGATACTATAACTACTATGATGGTTATAAGTTATGGGATATGCATGTTGGAATGTACAACTACTATGATGGTGATGAGTTATGGGATGTGCATGTTGGACAGTAGAACTACTACGATGGTGATGAGTTATGGGATGTACATGTTGGATACTACAGCTACTATGATGGTGAAGAGTTATGGGATGTGCATATTGAATAGTACAACTGCTATGATGGTGATGAGTTATGTAATGTGCATGTTGTATAGTACAACTACTGTGATGGTGATGAGTTATGGGATGTACATGCTGGACAGTGCAACTAGTATAATGGTGGTGAGTTACGGAATATACATGTTGAACAGTACAACTACTATGAACATGAAATGTTATAACATTTACATGTTGGACAGCACAAGTTCTATGATGGTAATGAGTTATGGGATGTACGTTTTGGACAGTACAAGTACTATGATGGTGATGAGTTATGAGATGTACATGTTGGACATTAGAGCTGCTATGATGGTGATGTGTTATGGGATCTACATGTTGGATAGTACAATTACTATGATGGTGATGTGTTACGGGATGTACATGTTGAACAGTACAACTAAGATGAAGGTGATGTGTTATAAGATCTATATGTTGGATAGTACAACTATTATGATGGTAAAGAGTTAAGGGATCTACATGTTGGACAGTATAACTACTATGATGGTGATGAGTTATGGGATGTGCATGTTGGACAGTACAACTACTATGATGGTGATGAGTTATGGGATGTACATGTTGAAAAGTACAACTACTATGAAGGTGACGTGCTACAAGATCTACATGTTGGACAGCACTACTACTATGAGAGTGATGGGTTATTGGATGTACATATTGGATAGTACAACTACTATGATGGTCATGAGTTATGGGATGTACATGTTGGACAGTACAAGTACTATGATGTGATGAGTTATGGGATGTACATGTTGGACAGTACAAGTACTATGATGGTGATGAGTTATGGGATTTACCGTTTGGACGGTACAACTAGTATGATGGTGGTGAGTTATGGGATGTACATGTTCAACACTGCAACTACTATGAAGGAGATGTGTTATAAGATCTACATGGACTGTACAACTACTATGAGGGTGATGGATTATTGGATGTACATATTGGATAGTACAACTACTATGAAGGTGATGAGTTATGGGATGTACATGTTGGATAGTACAACTACTATGATGGTTAGAAGTTATGGGATGTGCATGTTGGAAAGTACAACTACTATGATGGTGATGAGTTATGTCATGTATATGTTGTATAGTACAACTACTATGTTGGTGATGAGTTATGGGATGTACATGCTGGACAGTGCAACTATTATAATGGTGGTGAGTTATGGAATGTTCATGTTGAACAGTACAACTACTATGAAGATGATATGTTATAAGATCTACATGTTAGACAGCACAAGTACTATGATTGTGATGAGTTATGTGATGTACATTTTGTACAGTACAAGTACTATGATGGTGACGAGTTATGGGATGTACGTGTTGGACATTAGAACTGCTATGATTGTGATGTGTTATGGGATGTTCATGTTGGATAGTACAATTACTATGATGGTGATGTGTTATGGCATGTACGTGTTGAACAGTACAACTAATATGAAGGTGATGTGTTATAAGATCTACATGTTGGACAGTGCAACTATTATGATGGTAAAGAGTTATGGGATCTACATGTTGGACAGTAAAACTGCTATGATGGTGATGAGTTATGGGATGTACATGTTGGATAGTACAACTACTATGATGGTAATGAGTTATGGGATGTACATGTTGGACAAGACAACTACTATGAGGGTGATGGATTATTGGATGTACATATTGGATAGTACAACTACTATGATGGTAATAAGTTATGGAATGTGCATGTTGGAAAGTACAACTACTATGATGGTGATGAGTTATGGGATGTGCATGTTGGACAGTACAACTACTATGATGGTAATGAGATGTGGGATGTACATGTTGGATTGTACACCTACTATGATGGTGATGAGTTATGTCATGTGCATGTTGGATAGTACAACTACTATGATGGTGATGAGATATGGGATCTACATGTTGGACAGTATAATTACTATGATGGTGATGAGTTATGGGATTTACCTGTTGGACAGTACAACTAGTATGATGGCGGTGAGTTATGGGATGTACTTGTTGAACACTGCAACTACTATAAGATGATGTGTTATAAGATCTACAGGTTCGACACTACAATAACTATGAGGGTGATGGGTTATTGGATGTACATATTGGATAGTACAACTACTATGATGTTGATAAATTATGGGATGTACATGTTGGATACTATAACTACTATGATGGTTATAAGTTATGGGATATGCATATTGAATAGTACAACTGCTATGATAGTGATGAGTTATGTCATGTGCATGTTGTATAGTACAACTACTGTGAAGGTGATGAGTTATGGGATGTACATGCTGGACAGTGCAACTATTATAATGGTGGTGAGTTACGGAATATACATGTTAAACAGTACAACTACTATGAACATGATATGTTATAACATTTACATGTTGGACAGCACAAGTTCTATGATGGTAATGAGTTATGGGATGTATGTTTTGGACAGTACAAGTACTATGATGGTGATGAGTTATGGGATGTACATGTTGGACATTAGAACTGCTATGATGGTGATGTGTTATGGGATCTACATGTTGGATAGTACAATTACTATGATGGTGATGTGTTACGGGATGTACATGTTGAACAGTACAACTAAGATGAAGGTGATGTGTTATAAGATCTACATGTTGGATAGTACAACTATTATGATGGTAAAGAGTTAAGGGATCTACATGTTGGACAGTATGACTGCTATGATGGTGATGAGTTATGGGATGTACATGTTGGATAGTACAACTACTGTGATGGTGATGAGTTATGGGATGTGCATGTTGGACAGGACAACTACTATGAGGGTGATGGATTATTGGATGTACATATTGGATAGTACAACTACTATGATGGTAATAAGTTATGGGATGTGCATGTTGGTACAACTACTATGATGGTGATGAGTTATGGGATGTGCATGTTGGACAGTACAACTATTATGATGGTGATGAGATATGGAATGTACATGTTGGATGGTACACCTACTATGATGGTGATGAGTTATGTCATGTGCATGTTGGATAGTACAACTACTATGATGGTGATGAGTTATGGGATTTACATGTTGGATAGTACAACTACTATGATGCTGATGAGTTATGGGATGTACATGTTGGACAGTACAACTACTATGAGGATGATGGGTTATTGGATTTACATATTGGATAATACAACTACTATGTTAGTGATGAGTTATGGAATGTACATGTTAGATAGTGCAACTACTCTGATGGCAATAAGTTATGGGATGTGCATGTTGAACAGTACAAATATTATGATGGTGAGTTATAGGATGTACATGTTGGACAGTACAAGTACTATGATGGTGATGACTTATGGAAAGTATATGTTCGACAATACAAGTAATATGATGGTGATGAGTTATGGGATGTACATGTTGGACAGTACAAGTACTATGATGGTGATGAGTTATGGGATTTCCCTTTTGGACAGTACAACTAGTATTATGGTGATTAGGTATGGGATGTACATGCTGGATAGTACAACTACAATGATGGTGATGAGTTATAGGATGTACATGTATGGTACAACTACTACGATGGTGATGAGTTAGGGGATCTACATGTTAGATAGTACAACTACTATGATGGTAGTGAGTTATGGAATGTACATGTTAGGCAGTACAACTTCTATGATGACAATGAGTTAAGGGATGTACGTGTTGGAAAGTACAACCACTATGATGGTGATGAGTTATGGGGTCTAGATGTTGGACTGTAGAACTACTATGATGCTAATGAGTAATGGGATGTACATGTTGGAAACTAGAACTATGATGGTGATGAGTTATGGGATGTACATGTTGGGCAGTACAACTACTATGATGAGGATGAGTTATGGGATGTACATGTTGGACAGTACAAGTACTATGATGGTGATGACTTATGGAAAGTATATGTTCGACAATACAAGTAATATGATGGTGATGAGTTATGGGATGTACATGTTGGACAGTACAAGTACTATGATGGTGATGAGTTATGGGATTTCCCTTTTGGACAGTACAACTAGTATTATGGTGATTAGGTATGGGATGTACATGCTGGATAGTACAACTACAATGATGGTGATGAGTTATAGGATGTACATGTATGGTACAACTACTACGATGGTGATGAGTTAGGGGATCTACATGTTAGATAGTACAACTACTATGATGGTAGTGAGTTATGGAATGTACATGTTAGGCAGTACAACTTCTATGATGACAATGAGTTAAGGGATGTACGTGTTGGAAAGTACAACCACTATGATGGTGATGAGTTATGGGGTCTAGATGTTGGACTGTAGAACTACTATGATGCTAATGAGTAATGGGATGTACATGTTGGAAACTAGAACTATGATGGTGATGAGTTATGGGATGTACATGTTGGGCAGTACAACTACTATGATGGTGATGAGTTATGGGATGTACATGTTGGACAGTACAAGTACTATGATGTGATGAGTTATGGGATGTACATGTTGGACAGTACAAGTACTATGATGGTGATAAGTTATGGGATTTACCTGTTGGACAGTACAACTAGTATGATGGTGGTGAGTTATGGGATGTACATGTTGAACACTGCAACTACTATGAAGGTGATGTGTTATAAGATCTGCATGTTGAACTGCTATGAGGGTGATGGGTTATTGGATGTACATATTGGATAGTAAAACTACTATGGTGGTGATGAGTTATGGGATGTACGTGTTGGTTAGTACAACTACTATGATGTTTATAAGTTATGGGATGTGCATGTTGGAAAGTACAACTACTATGATGGTGATGAGTTATGGGATGTGCATGTTGGACAGTACAACTACTATGATGGTGATGAGTTATGGGATGTACATGTTGGATAGTACAGCTACTATGATGATGAGTTATGGGATGTGCATATTGAATAATACAACTGCTATGATGGTGAGATATGTCATGTGCATGTTGTATAGTACAACTACTATGATGGTGATGAGCTATGTGATGCACATGTTGGACATTAGAACTGCTATGATGGTGATGTGTTATGGGATGTACATGTTGGATAGTACAATTACTATGATGGTGATGTGTTATGGGATGTACATGTTGAACAGTACAACTAATATGAAGGTGATGTGTTATAAGATCTACATGTTGGACAGTACAACTATTATGATGGTAAAGAGTTATGTGATCTACATGTTGCGCAGTATAACTGATATGATGGTGATGAGTTATGGGATGTACATGTTGAATAGTACAACTACTATGATGGTAATGAGTTATGGGATGTACATGTTGGACAGGACAACTACTATGAGGGTGATGGATTATTGGATGTACATATTGGATAGTGCAATTACTATGATGGTAATAAGTTATGGGATGTGCATGTTGGAAAGTACAACTACTATGATGGTGATGAGTTATGGGATGTGCATGTTGGACAGTACAACTACTTTGATGGTGATGAGATATGGAATGTACATGTTGGATGGTACACCTACTATGACGGTGATGAGCTATGTCATGTGCATGTTGGATAGTACAACTACTATGATGGTGATGAGATATGGGATCTACATGTTGGACAATATAACTACTATGATGATGATGATGAGTTATGGGATTTACATGTTGGATGGTACAACTACTATGATGCTGATGAGTTATGGGATGTACATATTGGACAGTACAACTACTATGAGGGTGATGGGTTATTGGATTTACATACTGGATAATACAACTGCTATGATAGTGATGAGTTATGGAATGTACATGTTGGATAGGGCAACTACTCTGATGGTAATACGTTATGGGATGTGCATGTTGGACAGTACAACTATTATAATGGTGAGTTATAGGATGTGCATGTTGGACAGTACACGTACTATGATGGTGATGTCATATGGGAAGTACATGTTGGACAATACAAGTAATATGATGGTGACGAGTTATGGGATGTACATGTTGGACAGTACAAGTACTATGATGGTGATGAGTTATGGGATTTACCTGTTGGACAGTACAGCTAGTACGATGGTGATTAGTTATGGGATGTACATGTTGGATAGTACAACTACAATGATGGTGATGAGTTATAGGATGTACATGTTGTATAGTACAACTACTACGAATGTGAAGAGTTAAGGGATCTACATGTTAGATAGTACAACTACTATGATAGTAATGAGTTATGGGATGTACATGTTAGTCAGTACATCTTCTATGATGACAATGAGTTTTGGGATGTATGTGTTGGAAAGTACAACTACTATGATGGTGATGTGTTATGGGGTCTATATGTTGGACTGTAGAACTACTATGATGCTGATGAGTTATGGAATGTACATGTTGGAAACTAGAACTGTGATAGTGATGAGTTATGGGATGTACATGTTGGGCAGTACAACTACTATGATGGGGATGTGTTATAAGATGTACATGTTGGACAGTACAACTACTATGATGGTGATGAGTTATGGGATGTACATGTTGGATAGTACAACTACTATGATGGTGATAAGTTATGGGATGTGCATACTGGATAGTACAACTGCTATGATGGTGATGAGTTATGTAATGTACATGTAGGGTAATACATTTACTATGATGGTGATGAGATATGGATTGTACATGTTGGACAGAAGAACTGCTATGATGGTTATGCATTATGGGATGTACATGTTGGATAGTACAATTACTATGTGTACATGTTGGATAGTACAATTACTATGATGGTGATGAGTTATGGGATGTACATGTTGGACAGTGCAACTATTATGATGGTGATGAGTTATTGGATCTACATGTTTAACAGTATAACTACTATGATGGTGATGACATATCGGATTTACATGTTGGATAGTACAACTACTATGATGGTGATGACTTATGGGATGTACATATTGGACAGTACAACTACTATGAAACTGATAGGTTATTGGATGTACATATTGTATAGTACAACAACTATGCTGGTGATGAGTTATGGGATGTACATGTTGGATAGTACAACTACTATGATGGTAATAAGTTATGGGATGTGCATGTTGGAAAGTACAACTACTATGATGGTGATGAGTTATGGGATATGCGTGTTGGACAGTGCATCTACTATGATGGTGATGAGTTATGGGATGTACATGTTGGATAGTACAGCTACTATGATGGTAATAAGTTATGGGATGTGCATATTGAATAGTACAACTGCTATGATGGTGATGAGTTATGTCATGTGCATGTTGGGTAGTACAACTGCTATGATGGTGATGAGTTATGGGATGTACATGTTGAACAGTGCAACTATTATGATGGTGAGTTATGGGATGTACATGTTGAACAGTACAACTACTATGAAGATGATGTGTTATAAGATCTACATGTTGGACAGTACAACTACTATGAGTGTGATGAGTTATGGGATGTACATGTTGGACAGTACAAGTACTATGATGGTGATGAGTTATGGGACTTACCTGTTTGACAGTACAACTATGATGGTGATGAGTTATGGGATGTACATGTTGGACAGTACAAGTACTATGATGGTGATGAGTTATGGGATTTACCTGTTGGACAGTACAACTAGTATGATGTTGATGAGTTATGTGATGTATATGTTGGATAGTACAACTACAATGATGGAGATGCATTATGGGATGTACATGCTGGATAGTACATCTACTATGATGGTGATGAGTTATGGGATGTACATGTTGGATAGTACAACTACTATGAAGATGATGTGTTATAAGATCTACATGTTGGACAGCACAAGTACTATGATGGTGATGAGTTATGGGATGTACATGTTGGACAGTACAAGTACAATGATGGTGATGTGTTATGGGATGTACATGTTGTATAGTACATCTACTATGATGGTGATGAGTTATGTGGTGTACATGGTGGAGAGTACAACTACTATGATGGTGATGAGTTATGGGATGTACATGTTGAACACTGCAACTACTATGAAGGTGATGGGTTATTGGATTTACATATTGGATAATACAACTACTATGATAGTGATGAGTTATGGAATGTACATGTTGGATAGTACAACTACTATGAAGATGATGTGTTATAAGATCTACATGTTGGACAGTACAAGTACTATGATGGTTATGACTTATGGAAAGTACATGTTCGACAATACAAGTAATATGATGGTGATGAGTTATGGGATGTACATGTTGGACAGTACAAGTACTATGATGGTGATGAGTTATGGGATTTCCCTTTTGGACAGTACAACTAGTATGATAGTGATTAGGTATGGGATGTACATGCTGGATAGTACAACAACAATGATGGTGATGAGTTATAGGATGTACACGTATGGTACAACTACTACAATGGTGATGAGTTATGGGATCTACATGTTAGATAGTACAACTACTGTGATGGTAGTAAGTTATGGAATGTACATGTTAGGCAGTACAACTTCTATGATGACAATGAGTTAAGGGATGTACGTGTTGGAAAGTACAACTACTATGATGGTGATGAGTTATGGGGTCTAGATGTTGGACTGTAGAACTACTATGATGCTAATGAGTAATGGGATGTACATGTTGGAAACTAGAACTATGATGGTGATGAGTTATGGGATGTACATGTTGGGCAGTACAACTACTATGATGGTGATGAGTTATGGGATGTACATGTTGGATAGTACAACTATTATGATGGTTGTGAGTTATGGGATGTACATGTTTAACAGTACAACTACTATGAAGATGTGTTATAATATCTACATGTTGGACAACATAAGTACTATGATGGTGATGAGTTATGGGATGTACATGTTGAACAGTACAACTACTGTAAAGGTGATGTGTTATAAGCTCTACATGTTGGACAGTACAACTACTATGAGGGTGATGCGTTATGGGATGTACATGTTGGACAGTACAAGTACTACAATGGTGCAACTATTATGATGGTGGTGAGTTATGGGATGTACATGTTGAACAGTACAACTACTATGAAGATGATGTGTTATAAGATCTACTTGTTGGACAGCACAAGTACTATGATGGTGATGAGATATGGGATGTACATGTTGGACAGTACAAGTACTACAATGGTGATAAGTTATGGGATTTACCTGTTAGACAGTACAACTAGTATGATGGTGATGAGTTATGTGATGTACATGTTGGATAGTACAACTACAATGATGGTGATGCGTTATGGGATGTGCATGTTGGATAGTACAACTACTATGATGGTGATGAGTTATGGGATGTACACGTTGAACAGTACAACTACTATGAAGGTGATGTGTTATAAGATCTACATGTTGGACAGTACAACTACTGTGAGGGTGATGGGTTATTGGATTTACATATTGGACAGTACAAGTACTATGATGGTGATGAGTTATGGGATTTACCTGTTTGACAGTACAACTATGATAGTGAAGAGTTATGAGATGTACATGTTAGACAGTACAAGTACTATGATGGTGATGAGTTATGGGATTTACCTGTGGGACAGTACAAGTAGTATGATGTTGATGAGTTATGTGATGTACATGTTGGATAGTACAACTACTATGATGGTGATGAGTTATAGGATGTACATGTTGGATAGTACAATTACTATTATGGTGATGAGTTATGGGATGTACATGGTGGAGAGTGCAACTACTATGATGGTGATGAGTTATGGGATGTACATGTTGGATAGTACAACTACTATGATGGTGATGAGTTATGGTATGTACATGTTGGACAGTACAAGTACTATGATGAGATGAGTTATGGGATGTGCATGTTGGACAGTACAAGTACTATGATGGTGATGAGTTATGGGATTTACCAGATGGATAGTACAACTAGTATGATGGTGGTGAGTTATGGGATGTACTTGTTGAACACTGCAACTACTATGAAGGTGATGTGTTATAAAATCTACATGTTCGACTGTACAACTACTATGAGGGTGATGGGTTATTGGATGTACATATTGGATAGTACAACTACTATGATGATGATGAGTTATGGGCAGTACATGTTGGACAGTAGAACTACTATGATGGTTATAAGTTATGGGATGTGCATGTTGGAAAGTACAACTACTATGATGGTGATGAGTTATGTCATGTGCATGTTGTATAGTACAACTACTATGTTGGTGATGAGTTATAGGATGTACATGTTGGACATTGCACCTATTATAATGGAGGTGAGTTATGGAATGTACATGTTGAACAGTACAACTACTATGAAGATGATATGTTATAAGATCTACATGTTGGACAGCACAAGTACTATGATGGTGATGAGTTATAGGATGTACATTTTGGACAGTACAAGTACTATGATGATGACAAGTTATGGGATGTGCACGTTGGACAATACAAGTACTATGATGATGTTGGACCGTACGACTAGTATGATTGTGACGAGTTATGGGATGTACATGTTTGATAGTACAACTACAATGATGGTTATGCATTATGGGATGTACATGTTGGATAGTAAAACTATTATGATGGTGATGATTTATGGGATTTACATGTTGGATAATACAACTAATATGATGGTGATGAGTTATGGCATGTACATGTTGAACAGTACAACTACTATGAAGGTGATGAGTTATAAGATCTACATGTTGGATAGTACAACTACTATGAGGGTGATGGGTTATTGGATGTATATACTGGATAGTACAACTACTATGATGGTGAAGAGGTACGGGATGCACATGTTGGATAGTTCAACTACTGTGATGGTAATAAGTTATGGGATGTACATGTTGGACAGTACAACTATTATGATTGTGGTGAGTTATGGGATGTACATGTTGAAGAGTACAACTATTATGAAGATGATGTGTTATATCTACATGTTGGACAGTACAAGAACAATGATGGTGAGGAGTTATGGGATGTACATGTTGGACAGTACATGTACTATGATGGTGACGAATTATGGGATGTACATGTTGGACAGTACAAGTACTATAATGGTGATGAGTTATGGGATTTACCTGTTTGACAGCACAACTATAATGATGGTGATGAGTTATGTGATATACATGTTTGATAGTACAACTACAATGATAGTGATGTGTTATGGGATGTACATGTTGGATAGTGCAACTACTATGATGGTGATGAGTTATGGGATGTACATGTTGGACAGTACAACTACTATTATGGTGATGAGTTATGGGATATACATGTTGGATAGTACAACTACTATAATGGTTATAAGTTATGGGATGTGGATATTGGAAAGTACAACTACTAGGATGGTGATGATTTATGGGATGTGCATTGTGGACAGTACAACTACTATGATGGTAGTGGGTTATGGGATGTACATGTTGGACAGTGCAACTATTATGATGGTGGTAAGGTATGGGATGTACATGTTGAACGGTGCAACTACTTTGAAGATGATATGTTATAAGATCTACATGTTGGACAGCACAAGTACTATGATGGTGATAAGTTATGGGATGTATATTTTGGACAGTACAAGTACTATGATGGTGATGATTTATGGTATGTACATGTTGAACAGTACAAGTACTATGATGATGATGAGTTATGGGATTTATCTGTTGGACAGTACAACTAATATGATGGTGATGAATTATGGGATGTACATGTTGGATAGTACAACTATAATGATGGTGATGCATTATGGGATGCACATGTTGGATAGTACAACTATTATGATGTTGATGAGTTATGGGATGTACATGTTGGATAGTACAACTACTATGATGGTGATGAGTTATGGGATGTACATGTTAGAAAGTACAAGTACTAAAATTCTGATGAGTTATGGGCTTTACCTGTTGGACAGTACAAATAGTTTGATGGTAATGAGTTATGTGATGTACATGTTGGACAGTACAACTACTATGAGGGTGATGGGTTACTGGATGTACATATTGGATAGTGCAACTACTATGATGGTGATGAATTATAGGATGTACATGTTGGATAGTACAATTACTATTATGGTGATGAGTTATGGGATGTACATGGTGGAGAGTGCAACTACTATGATGGTGATGAGTTATGGGATGTACATGTTGGATAGTACAACTACTATGATGGTGATGAGTTATGGTATGTACATGTTGGACAGTACAAGTACTATGATGAGATGAGTTATGGGATGTGCATGTTGGACAGTTCAAGTACTATGATGGTGATGAGTTATGGGATTTACCGGTTGGATAGTACAACTAGTATGATGGTGGTGAGTTATGGGATGTACTTGTTGAACACTGCAACTACTATGAAGGTGATGTGTTATAAAATCTACATGTTCGACTGTACAACTACTATGAGGGTGATGGGTTATTGGATGTACATATTGGATAGTACAACTACTATGATGGTGATGAGTTATGGGCAGTACATGTTGGACAGTAGAACTACTATGATGGTTATAAGTTATGGGATGTGCATGTTGGAAAGTACAACTACTATGATGGTGATGAGTTATGTCATGTGCATGTTGTATAGTACAACTACTATGTTGGTGATGAGTTATAGGATGTACATGTTGGACAGTGCACCTATTATAATGGAGGTGAGTTATGGAATGTACATGTTGAACAGTACAACTACTATGAAGATGATATGTTATAAGATCTACATGTTGGACAGCACAAGTACTATGATGGTGATGAGTTATAGGATGTACATTTTGGACAGTACAAGTACTATGATGATGACAAGTTATGGGATGTGCACGTTGGACAATACAAGTACTATGATGATGTTGGACCGTACGACTAGTATGATTGTGACGAGTTATGGGATGTACATGTTTGATAGTACAACTACAATGATGGTGATGCATTATGGGATGTACATGTTGGATAGTAAAACTATTATGATGGTGATGATTTATGGGATTTACATGTTGGATAATACAACTAATATGATGGTGATGAGTTATGGCATGTACATGTTGAACAGTACAACTACTATGAAGGTGATGAGTTATAAGATCTACATGTTGGATAGTACAACTACTATGAGGGTGATGGGTTATTGGATGTATATACTGGATAGTACAACTACTATGATGGTGAAGAGGTACGGGATGCACATGTTGGATAGTACAACTACTGTGATGGTAATAATTTATGGGATGTACATGTTGGACAGTACAACTATTATGATTGTGGTGAGTTATGGGATGTACAAGTTGAAGAGTACAACTATTATGAAGATGATGTGTTATATCTACATGTTGGACAGCACAAGAACAATGATGGTGAGGAGTTATGGGATGTACATGTTGGACAGTACATGTACTATGATAGTGATGAATTATGGGATGTACATGTTGGACAGTACAAGTACTATAATGGTGATGAGTTATGGGATTTACCTGTTTGACAGCACAACTATAATGATGGTGATGAGTTATGTGATATACATGTTTGATAGTACAACTACAATGATAGTGATGTGTTATGGGATGTACATGTTGGATAGTGCAACTACTATGATGGTGATGAGTTATGGGATGTACATGTTGGACAGTACAACTACTATTATGGTGATGAGTTATGGGATATACATGTTGGATAGTACAACTACTATAATGGTTATAAGTTATGGGATGTGGATATTGGAAAGTACAACTACTAGGATGGTGATGATTTATGGGATGTGCATTGTGGACAGTACAACTACTATGATGGTAGTGGGTTATGGGATGTACATGTTGGACAGTGCAACTATTATGATGGTGGTAAGGTATGGGATGTACATGTTGAACGGTGCAACTACTTTGAAGATGATATGTTATAAGATCTACATGTTGGACAGCACAAGTACTATGATGGTGATAAGTTATGGGATGTATATTTTGGACAGTACAAGTACTATGATGGTGATGATTTATGGTATGTACATGTTGAACAGTACAAGTACTATGATGATGATGAGTTATGGGATTTATCTGTTGGACAGTACAACTAATATGATGGTGATGAATTATGGGATGTACATGTTGGATAGTACAACTATAATGATGGTGATGCATTATGGGATGCACATGTTGGATAGTACAACTATTATGATGTTGATGAGTTATGGGATGTACATGTTGGATAGTACAACTACTATGATGGTGATGAGTTATGGGATGTACATGTTGGACAGTACAACTACTATGAGGGTGATGGGTTACTGGATGTACATATTGGATAGTGCAACTACTATGATGGTGATGAATTATGGGATGTACATGTTGGATAGTACAACTACTATAATGGTTATAAGTTATGGGATGTGCATGTTGGAAAGTACAACTACTATGATGGTGATGAGTTATGGGATGTGCATGTTGGACAGTACAACTACTATGATGGGGATGAGTTATGGGATGTACATGGATAGTACAGCTACTAGGATGGTGATGCGTTATGGGATGTGCATATTGAATAGTGCAACTGCTATGATGGTGATGAGTTATGTCATGTGCATGTTGGATAGTACAACTACTATGATGGGGATGAGTTATGGGATGTACATGTTGGACAATGCAACTATTATGATGGTGGGGAGTTATGGGATGTACATGTTAAACAGTACAACTACTATGAAGATGATATGTTATAAGATTTACATGTTGGACAGCACAAGTACTATGATGGTGATGAGTTATGGGATGTACATTTTGGACAGTACAAGTACTATGATGGTGACAAGTTATGGCATGTGCATGTTGGACAGTACAAGTACTATGATGGTGATGAGTTATGGGATTTACCTGTTGGACAGTACAACTAGTATGATGTTGATAAGTTATGTGATGTACATGCTGGATAGTACAACTACAATGACGGTGAATTGTTATGGGATGTACATGTCGGATAGTACATCTACTATGATGGTGATGTTATGGGATGTACATGTTGGATAGTACAATTACTATTATGGTGATGAGTTATGGGATGTACATGGTGGAGAGTACAACTACTATGATGGTGATGAGTTATGGGATGTACATGTTGAACAATACAACTACTATGAAGGTGATGTGCTATAAGATCTACATGTTGGACAGCAGTACTACTATGAGGGTGATGGGTTATTGGATGTACATATTGGATAGTACAACTACTATGATGGTGATGAGTTATGGGATGTACATGTTGAACAGTGCAACTATTGTGATGGTGGTGAGTTATGGGATGTACATGTTGAACAGTACGACTACTATGAAGATGATGTGTTATAAGATCTACATGTTGGACAGCACAAGTACTATGATGGTGATGAGATATGGGATGTACATGTTGGAAAGTACAAGTACTATGATGGTGATGATTTATGGGATTTACCTGTTAGACAGTACAACTAGTATGATGGTGATTAGTTATGGGATGTACATGTTGGATAGTACAACTACAATGATGGTGATGCATTATGGGATGTACATGTTGGATAGTACAACTACTATGATGGTGATGAGTTATGGGATGTACACGTTGAACAGTACATCTACTATGAAGGTGATGTGTTATAAGATCTACATGTTGGACAATACAACTACTAT